>NC_040016.1:5060361-5062812 GCF_000972845.2 Larimichthys crocea | reverse complement strand
AACAGGCTTCATTCAGCCCGCCTCAGCACCACCCACAATCCATGTCTTTGGGATTAGCAGGGAGCCAGCAGAGGCAGAACCGCCAAGATGGCGACAACCAGAGCCACCACATTCTGAGCTTTACAATGGCCTTTCACAAACCTGTGGAGACCGTCATGGATACTACGTCCATGTTTTATACAATCTATGGTCTCCACCAACTCTTTTGAAATATCTGTCTTGTCAGAATGCTCCACTGTTTTCACCAACCAGTTGCTAACTGGTTGGTCTGATTTGTAAACTGATTTTATTAATATTATTTTTTAGTCACTATAGCGAGTTCTGTTTTTTTTTTTTGGATAAAGATTTTTCTATAAAACATTTACATGGTTCAAAGTGATTTCTCCTTCATGGCATCACCAATATGCAAATTAGTGTATGGCATTTCAGCGACTTTCATTGGAAAAGAGACGGAAAGACTGTTTTGGTGCTGAGCTGGTAGCGCATACTGAATTACTGCATGTTTGAAACATCTAATGGAGAGCGGAGGGGAACTGCAGAGGGTTAATCACAAATCTAATTATTTCCTGCTTCTAACAGGTTTCAAAACAGTTGGACAGGCCCAGTTAGAGGAAACCTCTCACCTGGGGAGAGTGAGTGATTGACATTTCGCTCATTAGTGTTAACTGCAGGCCATTTTCCGACTTCTAAGAAGTGTTAAATAGTTCAAGGAATATTGCATGTGTACATTTCCTGGATTCTGCACCATAAAACCTCAACAAATTTATTTCAAGTTGCCAAACAAAAGATTGTTTATGTTGAGACCTAGATTTGAATAGCCTATTATGATTTAATTTACATTTTGATATTTCGCATTTTTAATAAGTAAGATGCCAGTGAGCCAGAGAAAAGTCGTTATTGAAACTGTATTTTTATTTTGCTTTTATTTAATATGTTTTTTGGACTGAGGTCAGAGTTCATGTGACATCACCGGCCAGCGCCGAGGGGGATTGTTTTTTTTGTGTTTTTGGTACATGTGCGCCGCGACGACAGTGAGTCTGTGCATGTCTGCTGTAAAAACGCCCGTAGAACCGGGACAAATAAAGTTGCCAAACTGTGAGACGGAGTCATGTCTGCTTGAGAGTGCAACATTAGCTAAACAACACCAGTGTTAAATGTTGCCTAAATACAATAAAAACCAATTGCAGGTGCCATACGTTATTAACGCAGGTTCTTTTTTGGAGGAGTAACTATGGCTAAAGAAAATGGGGAAAAAAATCCCAATATACATTTATTCGACCCGCCCCAGCCCGCCCCGCCAATAAAGTGAACATTCTCTATCCCGCCCCGTCCCGCCCCACGGCGGACTGCGGGTGCCCGCGGGTTTCGGGGACGGCCCGCGCCTCACTAGTGGGCGTCGAACTTGGGAGTTCGCCCCGGAGAAAACTACTTCGGCCCTGGAGAAGACGGATCTCCCCTGTGTTTCCCGACCACGGTCAGGAAACGAATAGGGGAATGGTTGAACAGAAGCATCTCACTAGCAGCAGCAGCTAGGAACTTTCAGAGCGGCCAGCTGGGATTCCAAACACGGAACATTTGTTTATTAAGTACATGGAATTTTCTGCTGTTAGCTATGTTACTACCAGCATGAGAATGCTTACCTTCTGAAAAAGGCCTCTATGTCCATCCTTCACCATGCGGTTCGCGCCTGCTCTTGCCGCTGTGAGGTTCGGCTCTGTGTACTTCAGAGGTAAACACGCAAGCGGCAGTGAGCAGGGTCGCATGGAAAACATGGACTGGAATTTCAGTGATGTGGGGTTCTCTATATGAAAAAGTGGAATGGATTGTATAATGCCCACTGGAAGGGGGCTCTCTCCTACCGTACCAGATGAAATGAGATTTATGATCATATTTAGTAATAATGGACAGTTTATGTTATTGTTTTAAACTCAATTCTGGCAACTTTGTATTGCATAAATAGGCATTTTTTTGTGAAAAAAAATTAATAAATTAAAATAATAATAAAACACACCAAATTATTTAGGGGGGCTTGAGAATATTTTAGGGGGCTGAAGCCCCCTTAAAATTAGCGTATGGCGTATCGGCGACATTTAGTTTCAGCGACTTTCATTGGAAGAGAGACGGAAAGACTGTTTGGTGCTGAGCTGGTAGCGCATACTGAATTACTGCGTGTTTGAAACATCTAATGGAGAGCGGAGGGGAACTGCAGAGGGTTAATCACAAATCTAATTATTTCCTGCTTCTAACAGGTTTCAAAACAGTTGGACAGGCCCAGTTAGAGGAAACCTCTCACCTGGGGGAGAGTGAGTGATTGACATTTCGCTCATTAGTGTTAACTGCAGGCATTTTCCGACTTCTAAGAAGTGTTAATAGTTCAAGGAATTTGCATGTGTACATTTCCTGGATTCTGCACCATAAAACCTCAACAAATTTATTTCAAGTTGCCCAACA
>NC_040016.1:4416648-4419177 GCF_000972845.2 Larimichthys crocea | reverse complement strand
TCTTTTATCTTGTTAATACCTATGAAAGTAAAGGAATATATTTCGATTAGTTATTATTATTTTATTATTATTATTATTCGTTTGTAGAGAGATAAAAATAACTACTGACATATGTATTATGTTCTGTGGCTCAATAAAAATATTTGAAACACAAAATATCAGACAATAAATACACGTCTGTGGTCTTGATTTGACTTGAAATGAATTAAAGATCAGAAAAGTTTCAAAAAATTGCAAAAATTCAACATTTTTTTATTTATTTTTTATTCCTGTTTTTAATTTGGAGTAAACAGATAAGAAACCACACTGTAAACCCAAACAGTACTACAAACTCATAACCATTGCAGGCAACTAACTCAAAGTGGGCTAATGAGTTCACCCGATACTGAAACATTAAGTATTCTTAACGAATATCTCGTTTTGATTTGAACACTGTCACTTAACTTGAAACGTCTAAATTAACAGGCGTACGTGAGGGGACGTGACGTCTGACGTCACTATACCCAACTGATCAGGGCACGTATCGAGAACATTTAAAATGGCTGGACGTTAGCGAGGGATGCGACGTTACGAAAAAAAATTTAAAAACATACAAATTTATAAGAATAAAAAAAAAACTGCACAACGAAGGACATTTTTTCGCCGTGCTGTTGCCAAAGTATATTATTACCTGTGTTTTGTGTTCTGGGACACCGACTTCAAGATTTGGAAGATTGGCGCGAAGATTGGTGAGTAACGTTACCGTTACAAAAGTTCAGCAAAAGTTCAATAACTTACAAACAGTTATCTTTTGTCATACGCTGTGTAATGAAGTTATGTGTTACGATATTAGACATATCCAACTGGTTTAAAACTTACTTAAAGCTTAACGCTAACGTTACTTCGTTACTGTTGAAAATATGCAGAGGACGACTTGTTTCAAATATCTGTGAAATGTTTTAATAAAAGCAGTTGCTGCATATGTGAAAGTTTATTTTTTATTAGACAATAAGGGATATGCAAAATAATACTATACATAATCATTTACGTTACACCTTAACATTAACTTTAAAGCAACATTAACCTGTTTGTGCTCTCTGTTGTGTTATAGTACCATAGAGCGTTTGGATATTAGAAGTTTGTCATTCTGAGCAACAGGTGAGTAAAGTATTTTTTAATTTATTTTTTTAAACACCATTTGATTATGAAGTTCATCATGATTTGCAAATAAATTACATTTGTTTATTCTCTCCCTGCAGGATTTGTGTAATAAATATTTTCAATATTGATTGATCTGCTGATCATTCTTTTAATTAGTAGATTAATTGTTTTGTCTATAAAGAGCTAATTGATTTTGTCTTTAAAATGTCAGAAACTGACACCTTCAGATTAAAAACCTTCACCCTTGAGAAGCTCGAACAAGTGAATATTTGGCATTTTTTCGCCGCCAACACATTGTTCAAGATGATGTCATTACAGATTACAAAAAGCTTGTAATTGTTTGTGATGCCTTGATAGTAGTCAATTATCCTGCTGAATAGATAGATAGATAGATAGATAGATAGATAGATAGATAGATAGATAGATAGATAGATTACATAGATAGATTACTATTTGTAACATAACTGAAGCATTACATTGTTATACCAGTGACACAAGCATCCTGGCAAAATATTTCTATAATGATTTTTTCTTAATCTAGGAAGAACATGACATCAACATGCGACGCACTCTGGCTCTTTGTGCGCTTCCAGTGTATCTCCGGGAGGATGACACTGAATTCTTCAAAACCTGTAATGTAAGTATTTGGGTTATTGACCATGGATATTGACAAGTAAAACTCGTCAATATCCATGATAAGCCAGTCACACACAGCGCCCGCCCCTCCCCTACACACACTGTCTCTGCAGCCAGAGCTGTGCTTCACTCTCGCACATACAGTGACTGATCTCTCTGTTCTTGGCTTGACTCTAGCTCACATTGCTCTCTCCTCAGTACTCCTTAGGTTTTCTTCAGATCTCGGTTTGTATGATACTTAAAGTTACTTGGTGAACTTGTTAAGGAAGAAATATTGGCTAATTTTGGCTCTACAAACAAGGATTGTGTCATATCCTTCTGGATTTGTTGTTATAATTGATTTTCTTGTTTTGCAGGGTGAAGATGAGGTGGAGATCACTGACACCCAGCTAGCGCTCCTCTCTGTGGTCCCTGACATTGGTTCCATCAGCTTCAGCCCTGAGAACATATCCATTGTGATCGAGGATGAAGTTGTTATAAGTGAGCTTCCCAGGTTGGCTGATGCATTTGTGGTGCTGTTTGGTTTAATCTATGCATTACACTTAGATTATCCAAAGAAACTCACTCACACATTCACATTCATCCAGAAAGTGCTGATGTGTCTGGACGATAACAAACCATTGAAACCATGCCTACTCTCCCT
This sequence comes from Larimichthys crocea, assembly GCF_000972845.2. Lineage (NCBI taxonomy): Eukaryota > Metazoa > Chordata > Actinopteri > Sciaenidae > Larimichthys > Larimichthys crocea. Next base: position 4,416,758 of record NC_040016.1, on the reverse strand, counting down.
GAAAAATGATTTGTTAAAAGGATAAACAAGGTGAGGAATGCCTGGTGAGTGCAGGCATGCATAAATGTGATTCATGTCAGCAACATTACTACAGGCATGTTGTTCTGTTC
>NC_040016.1:4402609-4416638 GCF_000972845.2 Larimichthys crocea | reverse complement strand
CTTTTTTTTTAGATTGTGTCTGCTATTATAAACATGTCTGTTAAAATGTTGAAGCATTTTTCGATGCTAGTGGGCTTTTTTATAAGTTTAGAATGAGAGGTACATTTTTTGTTTATTTTATTGTACTGCCTCTTGAACCTCATTGATCAGTATGCCCTCATTGTTAATGGCAATTAGTTATTTATTTAATTAGATTTATTTTCTTACTTTATTATTTGTTTAGCAGTGGTTCTATTTCCAGGTGCCCAAAATGTAGCTTTTTGATGCTGCTTTTTGCAGTTATTCTTCTCGTTTTGTTTTTTTGGAGAAAACGGTTGGAAGGACAGGCGAAAGTTTGTCATCCCTGAGGTGCGTAATTAAATTTAAATGATTTTAATGATACATTATCTTTGTAAAAAAAAAGTTTGGCTCCAGGTGCTCATTGAATTTATTCGACATTTCACAGTTTTACTAAGCTGACATATATTGAAAACAAAAATTGAAATGTAAAAGTTGTTAATGCTTTTTTAAAAGGTAGCTTTCCAAGGTGCTGTTTATACCCGTAATACATTATTGGAAGACTTTGACAGAAACACTTCGTCAATAACCTTTTATTGCCGGATGATGTTGCCTTTGCATAATCATACAATACCTGTTACCGTTACTTTTTTTGGCATGTATTTGGGGGGCCAGAACCCCGTTATTGTTCCATGAGCCGAATCACGGCTTGAGCGGCCCCTGGTCCTTCCACGCTTGCTTTATTTGAGATTATAAACTGAAACCAGGGCGTTTTTCTAACGTTTAAGTGGCAAGGGGTAAATATTTTGAGTTCATGAAGGTGGTAGGGAATATTTTGAGTAGAGACTATTGATGTAATACATTGGGTGACCGTGATGTGTTCAAGTCTATCTAATTGCGGGTGCGAAGTAGCATTCACGCATATTTAAGGAGAAGCAAATAACATACATATTAAGTGAAGGGAATGTAAAAACTATATTGACCTTTAGCATAGATATTCAATGAACAAAAAAGTTTGAAGTAAAGTGTACACTCAAACAAAACTTGTTAGCATAACTTAAAAGTTCTTATGTAATCGTTACGAATGTGTTTTTTTTTTTTTTTTTGAGTTTTCTGAACTTATTCGGGTTTTTTACAGTGGCAGGTTGGGCATATTTGGGTACGAGTTAAGCGATGCCCATTATCTTTGTTTTTTAATTTGGAGAAGTAAGTAAACAGATTGAAACACCAGGGTTGGGTATTTTAGGGACAGGTGCTGTTGGGTGCGTGGGGGTAGGCCTGGAGCATGAGTTGTTCATGGGGGACTTGCTTGGGGGGATATGGTGCCTCCAGTTTACTTAACGAATGGGAGATCTTTCCAGAGAGGGCGATTTCTTCGACCCTTTTCATCTGCTGTTTTCTTTTCTGCTAGCTTTTTTCCTCCTGCAGGGCGTGGCTGGATTCTTTAAGGTTTTCATTGAGGAGTGACCTCTCCTCCTGCCTACGCAGCTGATGACTCTTTAGTTCGTCCTGTGTCTGACATCAGTGCAGTCTTCAGTTGGGTGATGTCCACTCCTGTTGAGCCAGAAGCAAGTCTTGTTCTACCCGTCTCTTCTGTTCTGGAGGAGTTTTCTTCAGTTCCTGCGACTTTACAGACAGCTTCAATTCAGAGGCTTTCTTCTCTGAAACTGAAGCTCCAAGTCCTTCACCTCGTCCATCCTCTTCTGCTCGGTGTTGATCATGAAAGAGTCTTGTTCATCTGGAGCATTTCTTTAACTGCCATCTCAGCTGCTAAAGCCTCATTTCCATTCTTCAGTTGAGTGGTGATGCGGTCTGTTTGTCTCTGGAACTGCTATGTTCTAGCTCAGAGACATAAATCATGGCCTGCTGGGGGTGAAGCCTCTACTCGTTGCAGGGTTCAGCCTGCATTTTCTTCACCCTCTGTCTTGAGGGTGGTGGCCTGCTCGGTTCTCTCACCCTGGGCTGCTGAAACTCAATCTGAGGGACTTGTGTTGTGGCCTGGGTAGAGGCCTCTACCACAATACCACCATTTTTTCCCTTGACATATTCAGTACATCAAATATGTCATCTCGTCATCTTCCTTAGGCCTCGGTGGTCAGATTTGTCTCACTACTCACACACTGCTGAGGAACTCGGTTGGAGATTTCTCTCACAGGGGTGCGCGCGCGTCTGGTGGTACCCAAGGAGTCTCCTCCATTCAGGCCTCTTCTGAACTCAGCAGGTTGTCTGAAACCCTGAGGTTACCTTTGATACCTGGGCACTCTCCCGGCCTCTGCCTGGCCCTTTACGGTGTGATGTTTTTCCATACCGCCTGGCAGTGGGTAAATATTTTGAGTTCATTAAGGTGTAATATTTTGAGTAGATACTATTGATGTAATACATGTGTACGTTGATTTTTCAAGTCTATCTAATTTAGTTTTTATAAGTATCATTCGATCATATTTAAGTGAGAAAAACATACAGTAAGTTAAGGGAATTAAAAAATATATGCACTTAGAATATATATTAAGTCAACTGAACACAAATTTTTTGAGTAAAGTGTAACTCAAACAAAAATTGTTAGCATAACTTAAAAGTTCTTATGTAATCAGTTACGATGTTTTTTTTTTTTTTTGAGTATTCTGAACTTATTGGGTTTACAGTGCAGGTTGGGCCTATTTGGGTACGATGTTAAGCGTTGCCCATTCTTTGTTTTTAATTTGGAGTAACAGATGAAAACCAGGGTTGGGCATATTTGGGTACGATGTTAAGTGCTCTGCCATTATCTTCTGTTTTTAATTGAGTTGAGTAAACAGATGAAAACCAGGGTTGGGCATATTTGGGTACGATGTTAAGGATTGCCCATTATTTGTTTTTTAATTGGAGTAAACAGATGAAAACCAGGGTTGGACATTTTTAGGCGAGGTGATGATTGGGTGGGGGGTAGGCATGGAGGATGAGTTTGTTCATTGGGGGATTTGCTTGGGGGATATGGTGGCCTCCCGTTTACTTAAAGAAACTGGGAGAATCTTTTTCCAGAGAGGGCAATTTCTCACCCTTTTCATGCTGTTTTCTTCCTGCATAGCTTTTTTTTCTCTGCAGGGGCGTGCTGGATGTCTTTAAGGTTTCATTGAGGAGTACCTCTCCTCCTGCCTACGCAGTGATGACTCTTTAGTTCGTGCCTGTGTCTGAATCAGTGCGCAGTTTCATTTGGTGTGTCCACTTCCTGTTGAGCCAGAAGCAGTCTTGTTCTACCCGTCTGTCCTTCTGTCTCTGGAGAGTTTTCTCCAGTTCCTGACTTTACAGACAGCTTCAACTTCAGAGCTTTCTTCTCTGAAAGCTGAAGCTCCAAGTCCTTCACCTCGTCCATCCTCTTCTGCTCGGTCTGATCATGAAGAGTCTTGTTCATCTGGAGCATTTTCTTTAACTGCTCCATCTCAGCTGCTAAAGCCTCATTTCCATTCTTCAGTTGAGTGATGCGGTCTGTTTGTCTCTGGAACTGCTGATGTTCTAGCTCAGAGACATAATCATGGCCTGCTGGGGTGAAGCCTCTACCTCGGTGCAGGGTTCAGCCGCATTTTCTTCTCACCCTTGTCTGAGGGTGGGTGGCCTGCCTGCGTGGCGCCCGTCACTCTCTGGGCGGAACCCAATTGGGACTGGTGTGGGTGGGAGGCCTCTACCACAATACCACCATTTTTCCCCTTGACATACTACATCTAAATGTCATCTCGTCTCTTCCTTAGGCTCGGTGGTCAGATTTGTCTTCACTACTCACACATGCTGAGGAACTCGGTTGGAGATTTCTCTCACAGGGGTGCGGCGCTCTGGTGTGTACCCAAGGAGTTCTCCTCCATTCAGGCCTCTTCTGAACTCAGCAGGTTGTCTGAAACCTGAGGTTACCTTTGATACCTGGGCACTCTCCCGGCCTCTGCCTGGCCCTTTACGTGTGTGTGTTTTTCCATATCCGCCTGGCAGTGGTAAATATTTGAGTTCATTAAGGTGTAATATTTTGAGTAGATACTATTGATGTACTACATTGTGTACAGTTGATTTTTTCAAGTCTATCTAATTAGTTTTTATAAATCATTCGATCATATTTAAGTATGAAGAAAACATACATATTAAGTTAAGGGAATTAAAAAATATATTGCACTTAGAATATATATTAAGTCAACTGAACACAAAATTTTTGAGTAAAGTGTAACTCAAACAAAAATTGTTAGCATAACTTAAACGTTTTATGTAATCAGTTACGAATGTTTTTTTTTTTTTTTGAGTATTCTGAACTTATTCGGGTTCACAGTGCAAGGTGTTGCGGCATATTTGGGTACATGATTGTTTAGTTAAGTGACTTGCCCATTATCTTGTTTTTATTTGGAGTAAACAGATTGAAAACCAGGGTTGGGCATATTTGGGTACGATGTTAAGCGATTGCCCATTATCTTGTTTTTTAATTTGGAGTAAACAGATGAAAACCAGGTGTTGGGCATATTTTAGGACGAGGTGATGATTGGGTGGGGGTAGGCATGGAGGATGAGTTGTTCATTGGGGGGGATTGCTTGGGGGGATATGGTTGGCCTCCAGTTTACTTAAAGAACTGGAGAATCTTTTTCCAGAGAGGGCAATTTCTCGACCTTTTCATCTGCTGTTTTCTTTCCTGCATAGCTTTTTTCTCCTGCAGGGCGGTGCTGGATGTCTTTAAGGTTTCATTGAGGGAGTGACCTCTCCTCCTGCCTACGCAGCTGTGATGACTCTTTAGTTCGTCCTGTGTCTGAATCAGTGCAGTCTTCAGTTTGGTGATGTCCACTTCCTGTTGAGCCAGAAGCAGGTCTTGTTCTACCAGTCTGTCCTTCTGTCTCTGGAGAGTTTTCTCCAGTTCCTGGACTTTACAGACAGCTTCAACTTCAGAGGCTTTCTTCTCTGAAAGCTGAAGCTCCAAGTCCTTCACCTCGTCCATCCTCTTCTGCTCGGTCTGATCATGAAGAGTCTTGTTCATCTGGAGCATTTTCTTTAAAGCTCCATCTCAGCTGCTAAAGCCTCATTTCCTTCTTCAGTTGAGTGATGCGGTCTGTTTGTCTCTGGAACTTGCTGATGTTCTAGCTCAGAGACATAAATCATGGCCTGCTGGGGTGAAGCATCTACCTCGTTGCAGGGTTCAGCCTCATTTTCTTCTCACCCTCTGTCTTGAGGGTTGGTGGCCTGCTTGGTCTCTCTCACCCCTGGTTGCTGAAACTCAATCTGGGGACTTGTGTTGTGGCCTGGGTGGAGGCCTCTACCACATATCCCATTTTTTCCCCCTTGACATATTCCGTACATCTAAATGTGTTCATCTCGTCATCTTCCTTAGGCTCTGGTTGGTCAGATTTTGTCACTACTCAAACACTGCTGAGGAACTCGGTTGGAGATTTCTCTCACAGGGGTTGCGGCGCTCTGGTGTGTACCCAAGGAGTTCTCCTCCGGTCAGGCCCTCTTCTGAACTCAGCAGGTTGTCTGAAACCCTGAGGTTGCCTTTGATACCTGGGCACTCTCCCGGCCTCTGCCTGGCCCTTACGTGTGTGATGTTTTTCCATATCCGCCTGGCAGGATGAAGTCTTGATAGACTGTTGATATTTTCCAGGCGCTGAAGGTTGACAGTGATGCAGCACTAAAGTGCCAATACTAAGTTAAAGCACCCCTCAAGTGTAATATTGCGATTCTACAACAATTATAAATTAAATAAAATATATTATCAAAGATTTTTATGTTTTGGGGCAATTTGCTCCTGTTTTCTACAGAGATACATGGGGTCTGACTATTACCTGGAAAAAATCAGTCAATTTATAGACCAAAATGTATTCTAAACTTTTGACTCATCACAGTAGCCACCTTGGCAGATATAAACACTGAACACAACTCGTGGCATTCTTTCTACAATAGAAATCAAATATTCTTCAGAAAGTTCTTCCCAGGTCTGTTGCAGAACTTCCATAAATGTGTGGCCACTTAGTTTGCTTGGCGTTAAACTTTCTGTCCAGTTCATCCCAAACCAGCTCGGTGGGTTTAAGTCTGGAAACTGTGCTGGCCACTCCATGTTTTCAAGCTTACCATCTTGTTCTTTTTTTCTTGAGGTAGTTTTGGCATAGCTTGGACTTGTGTTTTGGGTCATTATCTTGCTGTAGGATAAACCTCGACCAAACTAGGCGCTACCAGAGGGTATTGCATGGCGCTGCAGAATGCTGTGGTAGCCGTTTTAGGTTCAGGGTGCCGCTCACTCTGTACAAGTCACCGACCCTGGATCCAGCAAAACAGCCCCAGACCATCCACTTCCTCCTGCATGTTGACAGTTGATGTCACACTGTAGAACCATTCCTCTCGCCTGCTCGATGGCATACAAAAGTTCCTGCGTGATGAACCGAAGATTTTAAATTTTGATTCATCAGTCCATAATACCTTCTTCCAGTCTTCAGTAGTCCAATGGCGGTGTTTCATGCGCACAGGAGAGCCTCTTTGTCTTATTCTGACGTCTTAGCAATGGCTTTCTTGCTGCAATCTCGCCCTGTCAAACCTCTCAGCTCGAAGTCTTCTCTTCACAGTTGAAACTGAGCTTGCTTACTATGACCACTATTAAGCTGTGCTTGAAGCTGTTGTCCTGTGAGCCACCTATCACGCAAGCTGTTAAAACTCTCAGAAACTTGTCCTCTGATTCAGTTGTGGCTTTGGGTCTGTCAGACCGCTTCCTGTCAGAGTTTCCCCCAGTTCTGAGTGCGTTTTGATGGTGAAGAAACTTGTACTCACTGACACCTTGAATTTCTTTGCAATTTCTCTGTAGGAAAGACCTACATTTTTAAGTGCTATGATGGTCTGTCTCTTCGTCCTCTGTTAATTGCCTTTTTCTCAACATTTTTGTAGCCAACAACTTACTTTCGCAGTACGGTACTGTTCACCTGATGCTCATGAGGGTCTGGTACCACAGTGTGTTCCAACACTGCTTTTATGCAGACAGAGGGGGTTATAAGTAATCAAGAAAAAGTTGGAATACCTGTAGGAATTAGTAGCACCAGCTTTCAAGCCTGATTCAACCTTCATTGCTGCAGAACAGCTTTTTAAATGTTAACCCCACTTTGTCTTCCCTGAAAATGGCCTTTCTGTATACTTATGAAATGTACATTATTTTACAGTTTTGGGTAACCAAACCTTTTTTTTTAACCTCTGGCTGTTCAGTACTTACCTTTGTACCATTTCAAGCTGTTCATTGGGCTTGCACGACTTGAATTGCAATAAATAACTGGAAAAACTTAGGGTGTTCTAAAAATTTTGACCGGTGGTAGTGTATATTCTGTATCTTTTATCTGTTTAATATCTATGAAAGTAAAGGAATATATTTCTATTTATTATTATTATTATTATTTATTATTATTATATTATTATTATTCTTTTGTAGAGATGAAATAAAACTACTGACTATGTATTATGTTCTGTGGCTCAGTAAAAATGTTTGAAACACAACATATCAGACAATAAATACCACGTCTGTGGTTGTTTGATTTGACTTGAAATGATCTATGATCTATGTCAAAGACGATATAAATGTGAGTGCATTACACTCGATGCAGCAGACCACTTTAGAGCATGTTGCCATAAAAGTTATATTATGTCAACAAATGTCATTCACTTTAATTGCTTTCTATAGACCACCATCGCAAAAGGATTCTTTTTCTAGTCCTTACCAATATGTTGAAACATGTAACAAAACAAAGAGATTATTCTCATGGGGTGATTTTATCTAAACTGGGAAGAAGAGGGAGACAGAGGAAAAGAATAAACTGAAAACTATAACAGATAAACATCAACCTGCAGCAACTGGTTAAAGGGCCAACAAGGATAACAAAACGCTCAAGCACAATGTTGGATCTCTATTTTCTCCAACAAACCAGAGAGAATAACAAAAAGTTACATCTCCTTACTGGACTGTCTGATTACAATTTAACTCTAGTAGCAAGAAAATTAACTAAAAATAGATTTAAGGAAACACACCACATCACGCAGAATTGATATCGCACATACCCAAAACTAAACAACTTGCTTATGAAAGTGAGTTAAACGGTCTGGGACTGGGAGGATGTTTTGTCCACAGAGACTTGGATCATGGCTGCGACTTATTTCAGCCAAACTGAAAACTGTTAGAGAGAAGTTTACTGTGCAGTCCGAGAGAAAACGAGAAGAGCGTAACCCTTGCCTGGTTTAGCGACACCTTTGTGGCAATTGATGAAACAAAGAGATTTAGCCTTAGAAAAGGCCATGAAATCTAAAGAGAGTACAGACATTTTATTTACCAAGGTTTGAGGAAATAAAGTGGTTAATGAAATGAGATTAGCAAATCCCGTTTCTATATTCAAGTAATAAATGAAGCTAAAGGAAATAGTAAAGAAATTGGAAAAATATCAATAGCTCATAGGGTCGAGAAGGACGTCACGCAGAAGACATACACCTAAATCTCAGGGCCAGTTAATCAAAGATAATGGTTCAATGGCAGAGCTAGCTATTCTTCAGTTGAGTGATGCGGTCTGTTTGTCTCTGGAACTGCTGATGTTCTAGCTCAGAGACATAAATCATGGCCTGCTGGGGTGAAGCCTCTACCTTGTTGCAGGGTTCAGCCTGCATTTCTTCTCACCCTCTGTCTTGAGGGTGGTGGCCTGCTCGGTCTCTCTCACCCTGGGCTGCTGAAACTCAATCTGAGGGACTTGTGTTGTGGCCTGGGTAGAGGCCTCTACCACAATACCACCATTTTTTCCCCTTGACATATTCAGTACATCTAAATATGTCATCTCGTCATCTTCCTTAGGCTCGGTGGTCAGATTTGTCTCACTACTCACACACTGCTGAGGAACTCGGTTGGAGATTTCTCTCACAGGGGTGCGGCGCTCTGGTGGTACCCAAGGAGTTCTCCTCCATTCAGGCCCTCTTCTGAACTCAGCAGGTTGTCTGAAACCCTGAGGTTACCTTTGATACCTGGGCACTCTCCCGGCCTCTGCCTGGCCCTTTACGGTGTGATGTTTTTCCATATCCGCCTGGCAAGTGGTAAATATTTTGAGTTCATTAAGGTGTAATATTTTGAGTAGATACTATTGATGTAATACATTGTGTACAGTTGATTTTTTCAAGTCTATCTAATTTAGTTTTTATAAGTATCATTCGATCATATTTAAGTATGAAGAAAACATACATATTAAGTTAAGGGAATTAAAAAATTATATTGCACTTAGAATATATATTAAGTCAACTGAACACAAATTTTTTGAGTAAAGTGTAACTCAAACAAAAATTGTTAGCATAACTTAAAAGTTCTTATGTAATCAGTTACGAATGTTTTGTTTTTTTTGAGTATTCTGAACTTTTTCGGGTTTACAGTGCAGGGTTGGGCATATTTGGGTACGATGTTAAGCGATTGCCCATTATCTCTGTTTTTAATTTGGAGTAAACAGATGAAAACCAGGGTTGGGCATATTTGGGTACGATGTTAAGTGACTGCCCATTATCTCTGTTTTTAATTTGGAGTAAACAGATGAAAACCAGGGTTGGGCATATTTTAGGACGAGGTGATGATTGGGTGGGGGGTAGGCATGGAGGATGAGTTGTTCATTGGGGGATTTGCTTGGGGGGATATGGTGGCCTCCAGTTTACTTAAAGAACTGGGAGAATCTTTTTCCAGAGAGGGCAATTTCTCGACCCTTTTCATCTGCTGTTTTCTTTCCTGCATAGCTTTTTTCTCCTGCAGGGCGTGCTGGATGTCTTTAAGGTTTTCATTGAGGAGTGACCTCTCCTCCTGCCTACGCAGCTGATGACTCTTTAGTTCGTCCTGTGTCTGAATCAGTGCAGTCTTCAGTTTGGTGATGTCCACTTCCTGTTGAGCCAGAAGCACGTCTTGTTCTACCCGTCTGTCCTTCTGTCTCTGGAGAGTTATCTTCAGTTTCTCGACTTTACAGACAGCTTCAATTTCAGAGGCTTTCTTCTCTAAAAACTGAAGCTCCAAGTCCTTCACCTCGTCCATCCTCTTCTGCTCGGTCTGATCATGAAGAGTCTTGTTCATCTGGAGCATTTTCTTTAACTGCTCCATCTCAGCTGCTAAAGCCTCATTTCCATTCTTCAGTTGAGTGATGCGGTCTCTTTGTCTCTGGAACTGCTGATGTTCTAGCTCAGAGACATAAATCATGGCCTGCTGGGGTGAAGCATCTACCTCGTTGCAGGGTTCAGCCTGCATTTTCTTCTCACCCTCTGTCTTGAGGGTGGTGGCCTGCTTGGTCTCTCTCACCCTGGGTTGCTGAAACTCAATCTGAGGGACTTGTGTTGTGGCCTGGGTGGAGGCCTCTACCACAATACCATCATTTTTTCCCCTTGACATATTCAGTACATCTAAATGTGTCATCTCGTCATCTTCCTTAGGCTCGGTGGTCAGATTTGTGTCACTACTCACACACTGCTGAGGAACTCGGTTGGAGATTTCTCTCACAGGGGTGCGGCGCTCTGGTGGTACCCAGGGAGTTCTCCTCCGGTCAGGCCCTCTTCTGAACTCAGCAGGTTGTCTAAAACCCTGAGGTTGCCTTTGATACCTGGGCACTCTCCCGGCCTCTGCCTGGCCCTTTACGGTGTGATGTTTTTCCATATCCGCCTGGCAGGATGAAGTCTTGATAGACTGTTGATATTTTCCAGGCGCTGAAGGTTGACAGTGATGCAGCACTAAAGTGCCAATACTAAGTTAAAGCACACCCTCAAATGTAATATTGCGATTATACAACAATTATAAACTTAAATAAAATATATTATCAAAAGATTTTTATGTTTTGGGGCAATTTGCTCCTGTTTCTACAGAGATACATGGGGTCTGACTATTACCTGGAAAAAATCAGTCAATTTATAGACCAAAATGTATTCTAAACTTTTGACTCATCACAGTAGCCACCTTTGGCAGATATAACAGCTGAACACACTCGTGGCATTCTTTCTACAATAGAAATCAAATATTCTTCAGAAAGTTCTTCCCAGGTCTGTTGCAGAACTTCCCATAAATGTGTGGCACTTGTAGGTTGCTTGGCGTTAACTCTTCTGTCCAGTTCATCCCAAACCAGCTCGGTGGGGTTTAAGTCTGGAAACTGTGCTGGCCACTCCATGTTTTCAAGCTTACCATCTTGTTCTTTTTTCTTGAGGTAGTTTTGGCATAGCTTGGACTTGTGTTTTGGGTCATTATCTTGCTGTAGGATAAACCTCTGACCAACTAGGCGCATACCAGAGGGTATTGCATGGCGCTGCAGAATGCTGTGGTAGCCGTTTTAGGTTCAGGGTGCCGCTCACTCTGTACAAGTCACCGACCCTGGATCCAGCAAAACAGCCCCAGACCATCACACTTCCTCCTGCATGTTTGACAGTTGATGTCACACTGTAGAACCATCCTCTCGCCTGCTCGATGGCATACAAAAGTTCCTGCGTGATGAACCGAAGATTTTAAATTTTGATTCATCAGTCCATAATACCTTCTTCCAGTCTTCAGTAGTCCAATGGCGGTGTTTCATGGCACAGGAGAGCCTCTTTGTCTTATTCTGACGTCTTAGCAATGGCTTTCTTGCTGCAACTCGCCCTGTCAAACCTTCAGCTCGAAGTCTTCTCTTCACAGTTGAAACTGAGACTTGCTTACTATGACCACTATTAAGCTGTGCTTGAAGCTGTTGTCCTGTGAGCCACCTATCACGCAAGCTGTTAACTCTCAGAAACTTGTCCTCTGATTCAGTTGTGGCTTTGGGTCTGTCAGACCGCTTCCTGTCAGAGTTTCCCCCAGTTTCTGAGTGCGTTTTGATGGTGAAGAAAACTGTACTCACTGACACCTTGAATTTCTTTGCAATTTCTCTGTAGGAAAGACCTACATTTTTAAGTGCTATGATGGTCTGTCTCTCGTCCTTTGTTAATTGCCTTTTTCTCAACATTTTTGTAGCAACACACTACTTTCTGCAGTACGGTACTGTTCACCTGATGCTCATGAGGGTCTGGTACCACAGTGTGTTCCAACACTGCTTTTATGCAGACAGAGGGGGTTATAAGTAATCAAGAAAAGTTGGAATACCTGTAGGAATTAGTAGCACCAGCTTTCAAGCCTGATTCAACATTCATTGCTGCAGAACAGCTTTAAATTGTTAACCCACTTTGTCTTCCCTGAAAATGGCCTTTCTGTATAATTCTGAAATGTACATTATTTTACAGTTTTGGGTAACCAAACCTTTTTTTTTAACCTCTGGCTGTTCAGTACTTACCTTTGTACCATTTCAAGCTGTTCATTGGGCTTGCACGACTTGAATTGCAATAAATAACTGGAAAAATTAGGGTGTTCTAAAAATTTTGACCGGTAATGTATATTCTGTATCTTTTATCTGTTTAATATCTATGAAAGTAAAGGAATATATTTCTATTATTATTATTATTATTATTATTATTCTTTTGTAGAGATGAAAATAACTACTGACATATGTATTATGTTCTGTGGCTCAGTAAAAATGTTTGAAACACAAAATATCAGACAATAAATACACGTCTGTGGTCTTGATTTGACTTGAAATGATCTATGATCTATGTCAAAGACGATATTAAATGTGAGTGCATTACACTCGATGCAGCAGACACTTTAGAGCATGTTGCCATAAAAGTTATATTATGTCAACAAATGTCATTCACTTTAATTGCTTTCTATAGACCACCATCAGCAAAGGATTCTTTTTATAATGTCCTTACCAATATGTTGAAACAATGTAAACAAAACAAAGAGATTATCATCGTGGGTGATTTTAATCTAAACTGGGAAGACAGAGGGAAAAGGAATAAACTGAAAACTATAACAGATAAATATAACCTGCAGCAACTGGTTAAAGGGCCAACAAGGATAACAAAAAGCTCAAGCACAATGTTGGATCTTATTTTCTCCAACAAACCAGAGAGAATAACAAAAAGTTACAATCTCCTTACTGGACTGTCTGATTACAATTTAACTCTAGTAGCAAGAAAATTAACTAAAAATAGATTTAAGAACACACCACATCACGCAGAAATGATATCGCACATACCCAAAACTAAACAACTTGCTTATGAAAGTGAGTTAAACGGTCTGGACTGGGAGGATGTTTTGTCCACAGAGGACTTGGATCATGGCTGCGACTTATTTTTAGCCAAACTGAAAACTGTTAGAAAGAAGTTTACTGTGCAGTCCGAGAGAAAACAGAGAAAGAGAGTAACCCTGCCCTGGTTTAGCGACACCTTGTGGCAATTGATGAAACAAAGCGATTTAGCCTTTAGAAAAGCCATGAAATCTAAGAGAGATACAGACATTTTATTTTACAAAGGTTTGAGGAATAAAGTGGTTAATGAAATGAGATTAGCACAGTCCCGTTTCTATATTCAAGTAATAAATGAAGCTAAAGGAAATAGTAAAGAAATTTGGAAAAATATCAATAGCCTCATAGGGCGAGAAGGACGTCACGCAGAAGACATACACCTAAAATCTCAGGGCAAGTTAATCAAAGATAATGGTTCCATTGCAAGCATCTTTAACTAATTTTTTATTGAGTCTGTCTATGAGTTAGGCAATCTTTTTAAGAAAGATGACATTACGCCTGTAGTTGGCCCACGTACTGAAAATGACACGGGCTTCAGTTTGAACATCACTGATGAAGCACAAACTAAAAAGATTATTGGTTCTTTAAAAAGTTCTAAAAGTAAAGACGCTTTTCAGATGGACAGTATGCTCAAAGAGAAACATCGGAACACTCTAACACTCCCAATCACACGCTTAATCAATCTCTCAATAACACAAAGCTGTTTTCCTGATAACTGGAAGCATGCCGTTATCACTCCCATTTTCAAGTCTGGAGATCGTCATGAACCAAATAACTATAGGCCAATAAGTATATTACCAGTAATTTCAAAGGTTGCAGAGAAGGTAGTTTTACAGCAGTTAACAACACACCTGAATACCTGCAACCCTGGTCTAAACAATATGCAATTTGGTTTCAGAAAGAACTACTCTACTGAAACAGCTGTT
>NC_040016.1:4372229-4402479 GCF_000972845.2 Larimichthys crocea | reverse complement strand
TATTATTATTATTATTGTTGTTGTTGTTGTTGTTGTTGTTGTTGTTGTTGTTGTTGTTGTTGTTGTTATATACTAATTATATTGACTAATAATCCAGCTTCAGAGCTCAAATGGGAGGAAGGCTGTCTCACACAAATGGTCATACTGGGCATAGGAATGTGGGAAGAGTGGAAATCAGAGTGTAGACACACTGACATGCTAAAGTTGCTGATGAAGGCGGTCTTGGGCAGCTCCACTTCAAAGAAGATTTCTTGGGCAGAGTTTGCTTTGTTCAGAGCCTTGGAAGTCATGACGGTGTGAGCGAAACGAGACGTCACAGTGCAATCCACTTTCACACTGTGCACCTCCACCTGAGACAGAAAGAGATGGTGGAAGAATCAGTATGAATAAATATGGAAAAGCCTCCAATCACCAGCACTTCACACGCATTTTCATACAGTGACTTGCTCTAAAATCTGCTATTTTTACGTCATTTTACACAATCTGCTTTGGGAGTGTTGTGATGAGACATATCGTGTGTGAGTCAACCTGGATGCTGAAAACTAAACTCTTGTTCAGTCTGTTCAGTTATTCTCAATCATTTACTTTATCGATATTTTGAGTCTAACGACCTTATATTATTATAATATTTAGATATCTGTCATCACCAGTATCATTATACAAACAAATCATTTTCTTACCATGGCCTTATTTGTACTTCTTTTCTGTAAAAAGAAAAAGAAAACAAGATGAGTGAGTGAGCAAAGCTGTTTGTTTTAAGTTATTTAAAACAACATTGTGTCATTTCAAGCTATATTGTGTAACTATCATACCATGAAGAACAGATTTTGAATCATTTTGATGCTTCACTGACTTCATGGCATAACAGCCCAATGTGACCATGTTCTTATTAAGCAAGATCCAGTTGACTACCATGTTGGCCCCCAGTTGCAGAACCCCAGCATGGATGGCCTGATGGCCCCTGGTATGCTAAGACCA
Source organism: Larimichthys crocea (assembly GCF_000972845.2). Classification (NCBI taxonomy): domain Eukaryota; kingdom Metazoa; phylum Chordata; class Actinopteri; family Sciaenidae; genus Larimichthys; species Larimichthys crocea. The sequence continues at coordinate 4,401,501 of NC_040016.1, read as the reverse complement.
AGTCTTTCAGACAAAAGACAAGCCACTGTCATGAATGGAGCCGAACAAGAAACAGTTATTCCATATCTGTCTTTATGTTCATATGACTGCGTATTAAAGAGTAAAACTCATCAATCAATCAGTTGACTAATGTGTAATACCATGTGATCATTGGAATATGTTATGGAATTTTCTATCCTTAGGTTACACAAGGTGATGTGTGGGAATTGAGGTCTTCTGCAATACTAATTGTTTTGCTTTGATTGGGAACAGTAGGTGCCAGTCTATCTCAACACTGTGGTGGCTAGGGTCGAGGAGACCTATTGCTGCCTTCCAAGACATAATAGATAGCTTGCTGTTGCAGTCCAATCTACGTAAACAGACATCTGTGTCTCCAGACTACAATATGTTGACAATAACACCTCCATGGGTAAAGACATTCTCTTTGACTAATTCTGGGTGTATAGTATTTGTGGTGTTATCTTGTGGGTTTAAAGTCTGACCACCAGCATGAGTTCGACAGAATGTGAAACCGACTCAGGCACTTCTGATGTACTTTGAGAGTGTCTCTAATTCTCCTTGGCCAAGCGTCAATAAATATTACAGCATAAGACATCAGGGGCTCCTGAACACTTTCTGAATTCCTGACCTCAACATTGACCTTTAACTTCAGCAATTTCTCGGTCACGGTGGGGCTGGAGCCTATCCAAGCTGACCTTGGACGAGAGGCAGGGTACACCCTGGACAAGTTGCCAGCTTATCACAGGCCACATAGAGACAAACAACCAACAACTGTGGCAGGAAGCCAGAATACCCGGAGAGAATCCACGCAAACACGGGGAGAACATGCAAACTCCACACAGTGGTTCAAACCAGGAACCTTCTTGCTGTGAGGTTACAGTGCTAACCACTGCTCCATCATGCCGCCCTCCATGAAGTATGATCCAGTTTAAATCATAAATCATGGTGTGTGACTTGTGAAGTAAAGTGTTACTTCTCACAGGAGATCATACCCAAAGGACAAATTTACACAGTGTAGGAACAGACATACGGATATGACAGAGACACCATCCACCTGATTATAGGTTGGTGTAGCATCAAAATTATCTGTTATTTTATGGTAGAAAAGTTACACAATGTTGCTTCAATTTCTATAAACATGATCATTAACTATAATGATATTCATCAGTGACCACAGGTTTGAATAATGTACAAACTGTGTCCGTTTCTGCCAAATACCTGCAGTGATCGGACAGCTCCTCTTGTCCCCTGAAATACAAATACAGCAAGATGAACCAACGGGATGACAAGATATAAAAAAACAAAAAAACAAAACAAAAAAACACTGAGATTACATGAACTATGTCAAAGGAAAAACCTTCTTTAAAATATACATACAAGGAGCAGAAGTTTAAAGGAGTAACATGATACAGAGTGAAACTGGGTGGAGCACAGTTTGTGTTAAAGAGATAATTCATAAGAAAACATACAGGAAGCACCACATGAAATAAATAGAATTAAACTTCAACTATAAAACTATGATCATTCAAATTAAGAACAGAGTACAAAAAGTTCAGTGTGTGAAGTTACCTGAAGAGTTTCATGAGGACTGGAGATGACCAGAGCCCCTCGGGCCTGGCTGGGCAGCCAAAGGCAGGCACTGCCCCACAGCAGCAGCAGTCGAACACCCAGCAGTCCAGACATGACCAAACTTCCACTGAACAGTGACTGACTTCACCACCGAGAAAAAGCCCTCTGCCCTGCCACTGATCAATCATTAATTTAATCAGCCACATAAACCCAAATGTATGCCCAATCTGATGCAATGTGCAAACAACTGCTTAAAACATCAACTTCTACGAATAAACCGTTTATCTTTTGAACATTTTTTGCAACTCATATTATGCAGCATCACTATTGACTCGTTCTCTTTCTCATTCTCTCTCAAGTAGTATTGAAAAGGCACTTTTGACTTTAGTGAGATAAAGACAATAAATGTTGGCTTCATATTTTGAATATTACCACACACACAAATATTGACTTCATTTAGATCTGTGAGACAACATGTGTGTGGGTGAAGCTGAAAATGCACCAAAACAAACATGAGTTGGGAGTTATGCTCACGCAGCAGGTGGGTGGACATAAGCACATTTTGAAAAACAGCTCTAGACCAATCAGAATTTATGAATTAATCCAGAAATTATGAAATATTAAGAATGAACATGAAGTCTGCTGCTGCATAGTACTTGGATTGTATGGCACCTGTATCCTACTAGCACAGTAAAAAAAAAAGGTTTCAGACTTATATAGAGTCACATGTCTGTCTGTAGAGTCTGGCAGAGTCCCAACAAACATTTACTCAACCTATGTCAAGTCCAACGAGTCCAACAGACATTGTGTCACAACATGACTTTATTTCATCTGCCAACATGAAAACATAATCTTCTGACTTGTCTTCTACAAGTCAGTATCATGGATTACATTAGCAGGTAATTAAGTTGCAGTGGTGTGTGTTGTGGAGAAATTGAAAACACCCAGAATTAGTCAAAGAGAATGTCTTTACCCATGGAGGTGTTATTGTCAACATATTGTAATCTGAAGACACAGATATGTGTTCACGCAGATTGGAACGTCAACGGCAAGCTATCTTCGACCCTGGACACCACAGTGTTATGACTGGCACCTACTGTTCCCAATCAAAGCAAAACTATTATTACTGCCGAGGACCTCAAGGCCCACACTTGACCCTTTGTAACCTAAGGATAGAAAATTCCATAACAGCCTGTTCAGGGAGTGGCCTTGGGTGGCACGGGCACCCCTGAAATCTGACTGGCCTCCCCCGTGCTATATGCCCAATCAAAGGCGGGCCATGACACTGAATGTAAACAGCACACTTGTTTTGAGTTTCAGTTCCACCTTAAACCTGAGAGGCAGTAAAAGTACTATCTAGCCTGCAAAAAAATACAAGCGAGAAGAGAAAGGAATTGTGATTGACAGGAGCAACTAATACAGCATCTCTCAGAGTTACCTGTATGTGGAAGATCAATGTGAGTACATTTTTTGGTAACTACACTTACTTAACCTATGGTTAAAAGCTGTAACGGTAACAAGCTTAAAAAGTTTTCCCGGTCCTAGTTTATTTGTTATTTTAAGAGCTGAGAGTGGGGCAGCACAGTTGGGAAGCATCCTGGATGTAGCAGTGTTTTTAGAACCATACCAAGAGGTGTTTGTTGAGCTCTTCAGGCTGTGCAAAACAGGTCTCACCCTCCCAGTCAGCAGTGTTAGTATTGAGTCCAGAAGAGCGAGGGCATTCAACATGGATGACTTCATTAAAGTGTTTGCAAACCAACACAAGAACAGGTGAATTATACTGTTTTAAATCACCCAGGACTGTTTCGCAAGAGGCAGTGCTCATTTTAGCAAACAAATTACATATCAAGTATTACTTACCAAAACAATATGTGGTGATGGCAAATTGCACTTATCTGCCCAAAGCAAGGAAAAGACATCAGTTTATAGTTCAATTTTTTTGATTAATGTGGTACAAAGACAAATTGTGACATTATGTTCAAATGTGCACAGTTAAGAGAGAAAAACTGATTAGATAATTTTTTTTCCTATTCTGCACAGATATAACTGTACATATCATGTTATAGAGTTGACACAAGATTTGCTGGTTAAGAGGGATGTGTTGGTTAATCTGAGAGACTCTCAAGATAGTAGTTTTAGTTTTGCACAGTTTGTTCAAAGAATCTGTCCAAAGAAGCTTACTTAATGTAAGTGTGTTTGCACTTTATAGACTGAATGAACAGACACTGAATGTGCATTGTTTTTGTTGAGTTTTGTTTGTTCTTACATTGATAGATTTTGCCTCATTGCTGAAATGGGAGGAGTTACACACTTCAGCTTGCTCTGAAAGAGTTGAAGCGTGCCAGTCAAAATGAACTCAAGACTGTGTGTCTGATTATGCATTGTTCCTCCGTTATGTAGAGCCATCAGTGTTTCAAGTACATAGCACATATAATATCTCTTGATAATCTGCACTGCGCTGTTCAATGTGATGCATCGTCAAAATTTGGACTTGTTACAGAATTCTGTGTTTATGGTTATCAGGTGACTTTATAGACATTGGCCAATAGTGGATAAAACATGTTAAAGTATCCTGTAGAATGGCCTTCCATTGGAGAAAACACGATGAAGTGACTCCTTAAATAGCCTGATTCCACCATCATTAGGAGTCGATTCTGGGGCGTGTTCAGCCCTAACAAAACAACCAATTCTATAACTCACTCACTCACTCACTCACTCATGTAGTCACGTAGTCATTGACTTGCATTCATAGTGCTGGCCCCCTGAGTTTGAAATTGGCAAACTAGTAGATGTGCTCGGGGGTTTCCTTTAGGGAAAAAGAGCCAAAAATAATAAATAAATTAAAAACTTAAATGAAATCATTAATTCCAGCTTGAGTCCATCTTTAAGAACTGTGTTCCATTTTTTTCCATACAAGTGATTGCTGAATTTCTCTCTCCCAGGACTTCTCACAGTTTTGGTATTGTGCTAATTCCCATTCTTAGTAGCTGTTTCCAGCAATTACACTGATCAGCTACATGATGTATTCATGGTGTAAGTACAGGCAGACTTAAATATTTATTTCCTGACTGTGATTTAGATGATTTCCATGATGGATACTTGGTTTTTAAACAGTTTTAAAAAGTCCTGACACAATATAGTCTGCCTCATTTCCATCGAGGAGGCCTGTTCCATTACTGTGAATAAACCAGCAGGGAACATTTTCACCATTCTTCACATCATTCCTGAAGTCTCTCTGCCAGCCTCTGTGGACAGAGACAGAAATGTCATGTAGACCAAATGATATTTTAAGGGCACATATTTACATTCACATTAAACATATACATACTATACATATTAATTGAGTCATGCCGTGTACCTGGTCACATTGAGCTCCCGTCCTTTCACAAACATGGTGGCATCTGGTTTCTCTGGGACCTCACCTGGACGCAGGTCAGTCACTTCATATTCAATCCCATGGTAGAACTGACCTGGAGAATGGTCAAACATTCATATATCATAGTAAAATGTAATCATTCTGGCCCTGTGTCTCTCTACTAGAGATCTTTGCAAAATCTGAGCTTTATTATCCTGTAATGTCAAAATAAAACAACTCTGAAACAGTGAAGTTGTGACAGCTAAACAATGAACCTGAACTTGCTATAAAGCCAAGGGCAACTGCAGAATGTCTGTAGGTTCAACACTACAAGTGACATTGTCACAGTGTGTTAATATTGTACCCATATTGAACCAATTCCATTTTAGGCAATAGAGTAGTAAATATTGTTGCAACGTGTCCATTTATCTTCATCATACTCTTTTTTGTCTGTTCTTAAGAGAAACCACAGAAGAATTCTAAAATGAGTCTCACTGTTTTTGACCTGATACTGTATTAAATATTAAACAATGCAATCTATTCGCTGCATGTTTGCTGCATGCTTCATGCTGTACCTAGCAGGCCGTGAACAGAAGGGGACAGGAGGTGGCTGTCCAAGGTGTAGAAACCCAAGTAGTCCCGGTGGTACGGGTGCTTCTTCCACACTTTGTGAAGCAGGATGACAAACTTGACTGAATCTTTTAGAGTCACCGTTAAGCTGCGATCCTTGGTCAACAGAAGATCCACACTAGATGAGAAGATGTTAATTATAGTCATTGTGTAATTGATGTCATTGTTCATCCTGATCTGGATTATGTGATAGTGTCGTCACTCACTTGGGTCCTTTGAGAGAAGCAGAGTCAGACCACAGCAGCTTGAATCGTTTGCCATCTTGGAAGACAGAAATGACCTGAGTGTCCACCTCAAGCCTCACACCCAGAGTCTGGTGGACGATGCCAAAACGCCAAAAGTAAGTGTTAATTTTCCCATCAGGGGGAATCTTCTTATCTCCAATGATCTGGCCATTGACCAAAATACCTGTGGAAACAACAGAGGATTCAGTCATTCACTGTTTAACTGCAGGGCAGGGTCCAAAATCTAGGTCTCCAAGGAATACACATTTGAAGTTAAAAAAGATCATCCTATACTTGTCAGTGGGTAAAATAAAAAGGCATGCATCATGATCAGGACTCTGGGTTGACCTGAGTTTGGATCTCTGACCAGGTTGAAAATGGTTCCTGGTTTGTCATTGATGTTGAAGCACAAGGCGTCCTCTCTGTCTGGGAGCTCAATCATGAAATGAGGGTCCCCGTCCACTGCAGGTGATACCACAAAGGGACATGTGATAGAATACTGGCTCAACATGCTGATCACAACAATGTAACTAGGCTATGAGTTATCAGCCATGCTAGTAGTTCTGTGAAGCTGTACGGAGCTAAATGCTCTAAAAGTTAAAAGGTCAGAATGCTAACGTGTCCACAACAACATTGTTAATTTTACTATGCTTAGCAGGTGTCATGTTTATCGCATTCACCATTTTAGTTTTGCATGTGCGTATGCTAACAATTGCTAATTAATGCTAAAAAGAAAGTACAGCTTTGTTTTGCAGGTCATATGGTCATGACTGAACTGAAGTATTGGATACATTCTGATTCAATGATACCATTAGATCAAAAGTTAGGATCACCAAAGTTATTTCAATTTATCCTGAAGAGGATTTGAATGTGTAAATGAAATTTCATAGCAAATACCTCAAAATATAAAATGTCAACTTCATCATGGCACAAGAGGAAAAGTCGGGGGAAAAGACTAAGGACAAATCTATCAACTTTGTCAATCTACTAATAAGTTAAAGAGTTTGACCTGCTGGTGGCACTGAATGAAAGATCAGTCAGCAAAGTCATTAGGACTCCTCTGAAGACCATGAATAGTTGATGCCATAACCGACCAACTGACTCCAATGCAGCTAGCATTGCTGAAAATGTTCTTACCAAAATATGCGGGTGCTGCCAGGTAAGATCGTGTGTATACTTGAAGGTCATATTGATGTGCTAGTGAAGATAACAATAAGAATTAAGTTAAAAACCAATACAGTGAACTGAATTTATCCCAAAAGTGTTTTTGTGTTTTTTTAAATGACTGCCTTACCCATTCTTTCTGCTTGTTGTCTTTGCTCTGCCAAAAAAAGATAAAAACAAAAAAACAGTAAATTCCACAGTTCAAACTAAAGCATCATCTTCTGCTAGTTGAGTCAGAAGCTTGCCCAGTTTCACTTCTTGATACCCCTCTCTCACTTACCCTCAGTCAGCTTGTCAGCAATGAGAGGGCTGTCTGTACCGTCCTCAGTTTCAGGCCTGGTGACCAGCATGGAGGTGAGGGGAGTGACAAAGCTATAATGCAGAGACATGTCTAGAGCCTTGGCTGTGGCGTCTTTCTCATCTGCAACACCAATCTTACTGCAAGAAAGCAACATATGACACAGGCATTTTGAAAACCACCACAGAACCTGTAAATTAATATTGCAAGATTTATCATGGGCTCTCAGACAATGGACAAATATCATGAACAAAGATCCTTATGAGATCAATGGGAAATTCAGATTTCCATGCTAAAAATGATTAAGCAACTCAATTTGAGTTAAATTACACAAAATAACCTGTTCTCTAGTAGCTGCTGGATGGTGAGGTAGGCCCACAGACGCTCTGTAAAATCTCCAAAGATGTATTCCTCATCTGGGTATATGACATCCCAGTCCACAGCACTGGCCTGGCCCTGCACTATGAAGTCCTCCTCAAACTACGGGAGAGAGAAATGTTGAAGAAACAATGTCTAAAAACAGATTAAGAAACATCTTCTTGATACCTCAGCCTAATACCTAAAATTTCTGCAATTTCTTTCTCCTCACCCCCTGGCCGAAGGCCTCCACCATGAAGTTGTCCAGGTTGTTGTCTATCAGCCGACCGGCCACAACAATCTCTGAGCCGTTAAACAATTGATTGAAGTGGTTGGTGGTCAGTAATTCTACTGTGTTGTCAGGATAACGCAGGTCTACCTCTGTAAGCAGAGGGCTGGACACCTCCTCATAGAAACCCTGGAATAAATGTACACACACACATTGTGATTATATAATTGGGAAAGAATGTGACATAGCAAACTATTGGCTCTAAAATGTATTCATAGCTTAGACCCTTGACCTCAAGTTGAAGTGTTGCATCTGAACCCTCAAAAATTCTGCGTGCCACTCCTTTGTTTTGTTTGCTCATCACATCCAGGAAGGAATAATCCACATCATTCCCGAATCCAAGACAGAATAGAGACATGTTCCCCCCAATAGCAGAACGAACATTTTCCTGGATCTGTGGAAGGCTAGACACTCCTTCAAACACAATACAATATGCAGAAATGTAATGCTAAATATAAAGTCCATCAATCAAATGTGCATGGACACATCTATACAGTAAATCCTTCAGTGTGTAAACATCTTATGTGCTTACCGACATTTGGCATTCCATCAGTCAGTAAAATAACCATATCGATGCTCCTCTCTGGGAGCTTCTTCTCCTGCCTGTCATTGACCAGCATGTCCACGGCTCTCAACACCGCACTATTGATGTCAGTTGCTAGAAGGAAAAGACACATACTATTGTCAAATGTATGGTGTGATAGTGTATTTCTATCATTTGGGAAGCAGACAACATTTAGCATCAAAGCTAGTGTCACTTGTTTTTCTATCAACCTCCTCTATCTGTAATCTTTTGGACGTAGACCGTGGCTTCAGCTACATTTTCCTTGGTTGCTTTGATTAGAGATTCCTGCCAGGAAATGACAGAGCTGTCAAACAGGATGAGGGCAAAGTGGTCATCCTCATGGAGGTCTTGGAGAATGGTCGTCAATGCCTGTCGTGTCTACAAAGAATTGCAAGGTGAGAGGTCAAAATGTAGGCAATAATATATATCAGTCACATTACCAGTCTGAACCGTCTCTCACCTGGTGCATCTTTGTTCCACTCATTGATCCACTCCTGTCAATTACAAATGCCACATTCTTTGGGACTCTGGGCAGGTTAGGTGGAGCAAAAAAGTGAACAAAGTATCCATTCACGATCTGAAGGGAAGAGAATCATAATGAGCAATAATATACATCTGTACATGAAAGAATGAGAAGGCATCATGAGAACTCCATGTTCTTGGCCTATCTAATCTATATTGATCAATTGTACTTTAGAACTCAGCATTAAAGTAAACCTATAGTTGTATATGTGATTTAAATGTACATTCAGCTGATACTGAGTACAGTCTTTGTTTAGAGCTGACCTGAATGTCCCCAAGGCTCTTTGCTCGGTTCACATCATACTTGATGATAAAATCGCCGTCAATGACTGTTTCATCACAACCTGGACACTTTCTCTGCTGCTCAATAGTTGGTGAGAAAGAGATGTGTGCCTGACAATGGGATACAATACGATCAGTTTAGTTTACTGTTAATTCTTGAGTCAGTATTTTTTTGAATGTGAAGAAAAGGAAGTGAGACACTTTGAAAACAGAAAAAAACCTGTTGTATCATGTACCTTTTTGTCTGTGACGGTTTTCTCCACCAGAGGGAGCAGATCATTGGAGAGGAAGGTTGCATGGGTGTCGACATAAGAAATGCCCTGGGGCTCATAGATGTTTGTTACAATCTGTCTCCACACAGGCACAACACACACAGAGAAAGAGAAAAAACTCATGTGGAGTATTTGAAATTCACCAGGAACCAGGATTTAAACATGAACATGTAATAACCTGAAACTCTTGCACCGGTTGTTTGGGTTTAACTCGTGTTAGAATCTCATATTGGCCCAGTTTCCTCTGAAGGAGCTCCTCGTAAGTCAGAATAAAAGTCACGTTGCTTTTGGCTGCAATATTCACAGACACTGAAAACTTCTCCATTTTTCTCCCAGAAGCCCTGTAATGATAGACATGTATTAATGTTCACACCACCACCATGTGTTCAAATCATACTGTAACATTGTTCAGTCCAACATACTTGACCAGTCCAGCAGTCTGTCCAGAGGAAACAGCCTTCTCATACTGTTTCTTTGCTTTCTCTTTCTCCTTCACCTCACCAACATACAGCTGACCTTCAATTTCCCTGTGAGACACAAAGATGGAGAACAGCATGATGCAACTTGACTAACTAATTATATCATTGTTATTGTTATTATTATTGTTGTTGTTGTTGTTATATACTAATTATATTGACTAATAATTATATTATTAAAATAATTCAGCTTCAGAGCTCAAATGGGAGGAAGGCTGTCTTACACAAATGGTCATACTGGGCATAGGAATGTGGGAAGAGTGGAAATCAGAGTGTAGACACACTGACATGCTAAAGTTGCTGATGAAGGCGGTCTTGGGCAGCTCCACTTCAAAGAAGATTTCTTGAGAAGAGTTTGCTTTGTTCAGAGCCTTGGAAGTCATGACGGTGTGAGCGAAACGAGACGTCACAGTGCAATCCACTTTCACACTGTGCACCTCCACCTGAGACAGAAAGAGATGGTGGAAGAATCAGTATGAATAAATATGGAAAAGCCTCCAATCACCAGCACTTCACATGCATTTTCATACAGTGACTTGCTCTAAAATCTGCTATTTTTACGTCATTTTACACAACCTGCTTTGGGAGTGTTGTGATGAGACATATCGTGTGTGAGTTAACCTGGATGCTGAAAACTAAACTCTTGTTCAGTCTGTTCAGTTATTCTCAATCATTTTCTTTATCGATATTTTGAGTCTAACAACCTTATATTATTATAATATTTAGATATCTGTCATCATCAATATCATTATACAAACAAATCATTTTCTTACCATAGCCTTATTTGTACTTCTTTTCTGTAAAAAGAAAAAAAAACAAGATGAGTGAGTGAGCAAAGCTGTTTGTTTTAAGTTATTTAAAACAACATTGTGTCATTTAAAGCTATATTGTGTAACTATCATACCATGAAGAACAGATTTTGAATCATTTTGATGCTTCACTGACTTCATGGCATAACAGCCCAATGTGACCATGTTCTTATTAAGCAAGATCCAGTTGACTACCATGTTGGCCCCCAGTTGCAGAACCCCAGCATGGATGGCCTGATGGCCCCTGGTATGCTAAGACCAAGTCTTTCAGACAAAAGACAAGCCACTGTCATGAATGGAGCCGAACAAGAAACAGTTATTCCATATCTGTCTTTATGTTCATATGACTGCGTATTAAAGAGTAAAACTCATTAATCAATCAGTTGACTAATGTGTAATACCATGTGATCATTGGAATACACTGTGGTGGCTAGGGTCGAGGAGACCTATTGCTGCCTTCCAAGACATAATAGATAGCTTGCTGTTGTAGTCCAATCTACGTAAACAGACATCTGTGTCTCCAGACTACAATATGTTGACAATAACACCTCCATGGGTAAAGACATTCTCTTTGACTAATTCTGGGTGTATAGTATTTGTGGTGTTATCTTGTGGGTTTAAAGTCTGACCACCAGCATGAGTTCGACAGAATGTGAAACCGACTCAGGCACTTCTGATGTACTTTGAGAGTGTCTCTAATTCTCCTTGGCCAAGTGTCAATAAATATTACAGCATAAGACATCAGGGGCTCCTGAACACTTTCTGAATTCCTGACCTCAACATTGACCTTTAACTTCAGCAATTTCTCGGTCACGGTGGGGCTGGAGCCTATCCAAGCTGACCTTGGACGAGAGGCAGGGTACACCCTGGACAAGTTGCCAGCTTATCACAGGCCACATAGAGACAAACAACCAACAACTGTGGCAGGAAGCCAGAATACCCGGAGAGAATCCACGCAAACACGGGGAGAACATGCAAACTCCACACAGTGGTTCAAACCAGGAACCTTCTTGCTGTGAGGTTACAGTGCTAACCACTGCTCCATCATGCCGCCCTCCATGAAGTATGATCCAGTTTAAATCATAAATCATGGTGTGTGACTTGTGAAGTAAAGTGTTACTTCTCACAGGAGATCATACCCAAAGGACAAAGTTACACAGTGCAGGAACAGACATACGGATATGACAGAGACACCATCCACCTGATTATAGGTTGGTGTAGCATCAAAATTATCTGTTATTTTATGGTAGAAAAGTTACACAATGTTGCTTCAATTTCTATAAACATGATCATTAACTATAATGATATTCATCAGTGACCACAGGTTTGAATAATGTACAAACTGTGTCCGTTTCTGCCAAATACCTGCAGTGATCGGACAGCTCCTCTTGTCCCCTGAAATACAAATACAGCAAGATGAACCAACGGGATGACAAGATATAAAAAAACAAAAAAACAAAACAAAAAAACACTGAGATTACATGAACTAGGTCAAAGGAAAAACCTTCTTTAAAATATACATACAAGGAGCAGAAGTTTAAAGGAGTAACATGATACAGAGTGAAACTGGGTGGAGTACAGTTTGTGTTAAAGAGATCATTCATAAGAAAACATACAGGAAGCACCACATGAAATGAATAAAATTAAATTCAAATTAAGAACAGAGTACAAAAAGTTCAGTGTGTGAAGTTACCTGAAGAGTTTCATGAGGACTGGAGATGACCAGAGCCCCTCGGGCCTGGCTGGGCAGCCAAAGGCAGGCACTGCCCCACAGCAGCAGCAGTCGAACACCCAGCAGTCCAGACATGACCAAACTTCCACTGAACAGTGACTGACTTCACCACCGAGAAAAAGCTCTCTGCCCTGCCACTGATCAATCATTAATTTAATCAGCCACATAAACCCAAATGTATGCCCAATCTGATGCAATGTGCAAACAACTGCTTAAAAAACATCAACTTCTACGAATAAACCGTTTATCTTTTGAACATTTTTTGCAACTCATATTATGCAGCATCACTATTGACTCGTTCTCTTTCTCATTCTCTCTCAAGTAGTATTGAAAAGGCACTTTTGACTTTAGTAAGATGAAGACAATAAATGTTGGCTTCATATTTTGAATATTACCACACACACAAATATTGACTTCATTTAGATCTGTGAGACAACATGTGTGTGGGTGAAGCTGAAAACGCACCAAAACAAACATGAGTTGGGAGTTATGCTCACGCAGCAGGTGGGTGGACATGAGCACATTTTGAAAAGCAGCTCTAGACCAATCAGAATTTATGAATTCATCCAGAATATTAAGGGTAAGAATGAACATGAAGTCTGTTGCTGCATAGGACTTGGATTGTGTGGCACGTATATGGCACCTGTATCCAGCTAGCACAGTAATCACAAAACAACGGGCTGATATCGAAGCTGCATTAATTAACAGAAAATCGTGGACACGAGTTGGAGATAGAGACCGACAAATATTTCCTATTTCTTTCCGCATGTGTCCGTCCCTGGTGGTCTAGTGGTTAGGATTCGGCGCTCTCACCGCCGCGGCCCGGGTTCGATTCCCGGTCAGGGAACTACGGTTTTATTTTAACTATGGCAAAAAAGGTCTTATCTTGTTTTAAACAATGACTCATTCTTCATTATATAAACTGATATTAAAATATAGAAATGAAGCAACACGTTTAGACTTTAAGTTTGAATTTGCCTGGCATGGGATCATTAACGTCTTTTTTCTCTCATCTTATTTATTTCTACATTTATACAAATCTACTTTTTTTCCTTTGTGTATTTCTAAAATTCAATCATGCATTTTGTAATTTAATTATTCAGCATTATGCATTAAATATGCAGGTATTTGTGAGGTATCAGCATCATGAAGCATCCATTTATTTATTCATCATTTTATTTATTTATTTATGTATTTAAATATGCATCTTTTGCCATGTATGTGTTCATTCATCTATTCATGAATAAGTAGTTTTATTCTCCACGCAAGGCCAGTGTCTTACAAGTCAGTATCATGGATTACATTTGCAGGTAATTAAGTTGGCAAGCTGTAAATAATATATCCATTCAGCCAGCAAGTTCAAGCAAGCTACAGTTGCTAGCTGACAGTAAACTGCAAACAGCACACCAGCCAATTTACCTGCCAGATCTTGCTCAGAGTCTATATGAATTCATTGACATTTTCAAACCAACAACAACAATTGTTGTATGTCAATTTGCATACTTCCATATGTATACTTTCTATTTTAAGTAGATAAGCACGTTCATAGTCTCAATTATGGCAACATGCAGTGAACTGTGAGTAATGGTCCAAAAGTTGAGTGTGGAACGTTGGACACTTATGGCCCTCAGTGGTCACCATTTTGGCTACATAGTAGAAAGAGGGGCACCACCAGCATTGTGAAAAAGGTATTTGTACATTGTACAACATTGTACTGTCTCTGTGCGGATATGATATCTCTTGATAATCTGTGCTGCACTGTTCGATGTGATGCATCTGCAAAGTATGGACTTGTTTTTTTTTACACAATTCTGTGTTTATGTTTGTCGGGTGACTTTATAGACATTGGCCAATGGTGGATAAAACATGTTAAAGTATCCTGTAGAATGGCCTTCCATTTGAGAAAACATGATGAAATGACTCTTTAAATAGCCTGATTCCACCATCATTAGGAGTGTTCAGCACTAACAAAACAACTAATGGTATAGCTCACTCACTCACTCACTCACTCACTCACTCACTCACTCACTCACTCACTCACTCACTCACTCACTTAGTTAGTCATTGACTTGCATTCATAGTGCTGGCCTCCTGAGTTTGAAATTGGCAAACTAGTAGATGTGCTCGGAGTTGCCTTTAGGGAAAAAGAGCCAAAAATAATAAATAAATTAAAAAAAACTTAAATGAAATCATTAATTCCAGCTTGAGTCCATCTTTAAGAACTGTGTTCCATTTATTTCCATACAAGTGATTGCTGAATTGCTGTCTCCCAGGACTTCTCACAGTTTTGGTATTGTGCTATTTCCCATTCTTAGTAGCTGTTTCCAGCAATTACACTGATCAGCTACATGATGTATTCATGGCGTTAAGTACAGGCAGATTTGAATAGTTATTTCATGACTGTGATTTAGATGATTTCCATGATGGATACTTGGTTTTTAAACAGTTTTAAAAAGTCCTGACACAATATAGTCTGCCTCATTTCCATCGAGGAGGCCTGTTCCATTACTGTGAATAAACCAGCAGGGAACATTTTCACCATTCTTCACATCATTCCTGAAGTCTCTCTGCCAGCCTCTGTGGACAGAGACAGAAATGTCATGTAGACCAAATGATATTTTAAGGGCACATATTTACATTCACATTAAACATATACATACTATACATATTAATTGAGTCATGCCGTGTACCTGGTCACATTGAGCTCCCGTCCTTTCACAAACATGGTGGCATCTGGTTTCTCTGGGACCTCACCTGGACGCAGGTCAGTCACTTCATATTCAATCCCATGGTAGAACTGACCTGGAGAATGGTCAAACATTCATATATCATAGTAAAATGTAATCATTCTGGCCCTGTGTCTCTCTACTAGAGATCTTTGCAAAATCTGAGCTTTATTATCCTGTAATGTCAAAATAAAACAACTCTGAAACAGTGAAGTTGTGACAGCTAAACAATGAACCTGAACTTGCTATAAAGCCAAGGGCAACTGCAGAATGTCTGTAGGTTCAACACTACAAGTGACATTGTCACAGTGTGTTAATATTGTACCCATATTGAACCAATTCCATTTTAGGCAATAGAGTAGTAAATATTGTTGCAACGTGTCCATTTATCTTCATCATACTCTTTTTTGTCTGTTCTTAAGAGAAACCACAGAAGAATTCTAAAATGAGTCTCACTGTTTTTGACCTGATACTGTATTAAATATTAAACAATGCAATCTATTCGCTGCATGTTTGCTGCATGCTTCATGCTGTACCTAGCAGGCCGTGAACAGAAGGGGACAGGAGGTGGCTGTCCAAGGTGTAGAAACCCAAGTAGTCCCGGTGGTACGGGTGCTTCTTCCACACTTTGTGAAGCAGGATGACAAACTTGACTGAATCTTTTAGAGTCACCGTTAAGCTGCGATCCTTGGTCAACAGAAGATCCACACTAGATGAGAAGATGTTAATTATAGTCATTGTGTAATTGATGTCATTGTTCATCCTGATCTGGATTATGTGATAGTGTCGTCACTCACTTGGGTCCTTTGAGAGAAGCAGAGTCAGACCACAGCAGCTTGAATCGTTTGCCATCTTGGAAGACAGAAATGACCTGAGTGTCCACCTCAAGCCTCACACCCAGAGTCTGGTGGACGATGCCAAAACGCCAAAAGTAAGTGTTAATTTTCCCATCAGGGGGAATCTTCTTATCTCCAATGATCTGGCCATTGACCAAAATACCTGTGGAAACAACAGAGGATTCAGTCATTCACTTTTTAACTGCAGGGCAGGGTCCAAAATCTAGGTCTCCAAGGAATACACATTTGAAGTTAAAAAAGATCATCCTATACTTGTCAGTGGGTAAAATAAAAAGGCATGCATCATGATCAGGACTCTGGGTTGACCTGAGTTTGGATCTCTGACCAGGTTGAAAATGGTTCCTGGTTTGTCATTGATGTTGAAGCACAAGGCGTCCTCTCTGTCTGGGAGCTCAATCATGAAATGAGGGTCCCCGTCCACTGCAGGTGATACCACAAAGGGACATGTGATAGAATATTGGCTCAACATGCTGATCACAACAATGTAACTAGGCTATGAGTTATCAGCCACGCTAGTAGTTCTGTGAAGCTGTACGGAGCTAAATGCTCTAAAAGTTAAAAGGTCAGAATGCTAACGGGTCCACAACAACATTGTTAATTTTACTATGCTTAGCAGGTGTCATGTTTATCGCATTCACCATTTTAGTTTTGCATGTGCGTATGCTAACAATTGCTAATTAATGCTAAAAAGAAAGTACAGCTTTGTTTTGCAGGTCATATGGTCATGACTGAACTGAAGTATTGGATACATTCTGATTCAATGATACCATTAGATCAAAAGTTAGGATCACCAAAGTTATTTCAATTTATCCTGAAGAGGATTTGAATGTGTAAATGAAATTTCATAGCAAAATGTAAAATGTCAACTTCATCATGGCACAAGAGAAAAAGTCGGGGGAAAAGACTAAGGACAAATCTATCAACTTTGTCAATCTACTAATAAGTTAAAGAGTTTGACCTGCTGGTGGCACTGAATGAAAGATCAGTCAGCAAAGTCATTAGGACTCCTCTGAAGACCATGAATAGTTGATGCCATAACCGACCAACTGACTCCAATGCAGCTAGCATTGCTGAAAATGTTCTTACCAAAATATGCGGGTGCTGCCAGGTAAGATCGTGTGTATACTTGAAGGTCATATTGATGTGCTAGTGAAGATAACAATAAGAATTAAGTTAAAAACCAATACAGTGAACTGAATTTATCCCAAAAGTGTTTTTGTGTTTTTTTAAATGACTGCCTTACCCATTCTTTCTGCTTGTTGTCTTTGCTCTGCCAAAAAAAGATAAAAACAAAAAAACAGTAAATTCCACAGTTCAAACTAAAGCATCATCTTCTGCTAGTTGAGTCAGAAGCTTGCCCAGTTTCACTTCTTGATACCCCTCTCTCACTTACCCTCAGTCAGCTTGTCAGCAATGAGAGGGCTGTCTGTACCGTCCTCAGTTTCAGGCCTGGTGACCAGCATGGAGGTGAGGGGAGTGACAAAGCTATAATGCAGAGACATGTCTAGAGCCTTGGCTGTGGCGTCTTTCTCATCTGCAACACCAATCTTACTGCAAGAAAGCAACATATGACACAGGCATTTTGAAAACCACCACAGAACCTGTAAATTAATATTGCAAGATTTATCATGGGCTCTCAGACAATGGACAAATATCATGAACAAAGATCCTTATGAGATCAATGGGAAATTCAGATTTCCATGCTAAAAATGATTAAGCAACTCAATTTGAGTTAAATTACACAAAATAACCTGTTCTCTAGTAGCTGCTGGATGGTGAGGTAGGCCCACAGACGCTCTGTAAAATCTCCAAAGATGTATTCCTCATCTGGGTATATGACATCCCAGTCCACAGCACTGGCCTGGCCCTGCACTATGAAGTCCTCCTCAAACTACAGAAGAGAGAAATGTTGAAGAAACAATGTCTAAAAACAGATTAAGAAACATCTTCTCGATACCTCAGCCTAATACCTAAAATTTCTGCAATTTCTTTCTCCTCACCCCCTGGCCGAAGGCCTCCACCATGAAGTTGTCCAGGTTGTTGTCTATCAGCCGACCGGCAACGACGATCTCTGAGCCGTTAAACAATTGATTGAAGTGGTTGGTGGTCAGTAATTCTACTGTGTTGTCAGGATAACGCAGGTCTACCTCTGTAAGCAGAGGGCTGGACACCTCCTCATAGAAACCCTGGAATAAATGCACACACACATTGTGATTATATAATTGGGAAAGAATGTGACATAGCAAACTATTGGCTCTAAAATGTATTCATAGCTTAGACCCTTGACCTCAAGTTGAAGTGTTGCATCTGAACCCTCAAAAATCCTGCGTGCCACTCCTTTGTTTTGTTTGCTCATCACATCCAGGAAGGAATAATCCACATCATTCCCGAATCCAAGACAGAACAGAGACATGTTCCCCCCAATAGCAGAACGAACATTTTCCTGGATCTGTGGAAGGCTAGACACTCCTTCAAACACAATACAATATGCAGAAATGTAATGCTAAATATAAAGTCCATCAATCAAATGTGCATGGACACATCTATACAGTAAATCCTTCAGTGTGTAAACATCTTATGTGCTTACCGACATTTGGCATTCCATCAGTCAGTAAAATAACCATATCGATGCTCCTCTCTGGGAGCTTCTTCTCCTGCCTGTCATTGACCAGCATGTCCACGGCTCTCAACACCGCACTATTGATGTCAGTTGCTAGAAGGAAAAGACACATACTATTGTCAAATGTATGGTGTGATAGTGTATTTCTATCATTTGGGAAGCAGACAACATTTAGCATCAAAGCTAGTGTCACTTGTTTTTCTATCAACCTCCTCTATCTGTAATCTTTTGGACGTAGACCGTGGCTTCAGCTACATTTTCCTTGGTTGCTTTGATTAGAGATTCCTGCCAGGAAATGACAGAGCTGTCAAACAGGATGAGGGCAAAGTGGTCATCCTCATGGAGGTCTTGGAGAATGGTCGTCAATGCCTGTCGTGTCTACAAAGAATTGCAAGGTGAGAGGTCAAAATGTAGGCAATAATATATATCAGTCACATTACCAGTCTGAACCGTCTCTCACCTGGTGCATCTTTGTTCCACTCATTGATCCACTCCTGTCAATTACAAATGCCACATTCTTTGGGACTCTGGGCAGGTTAGGTGGAGCAAAAAAGTGAACAAAGTATCCATTCACGATCTGAAGGGAAGAGAATCATAATGAGCAATAATATACATCTGTACATGAAAGAATGAGAAGGCATCATGAGAACTCCATGTTCTTGGCCTATCTAATCTATATTGATCAATTGTACTTTAGAACTCAGCATTAAAGTAAACCTATAGTTGTATATGTGATTTAAATGTACATTCAGCTGATACTGAGTACAGTCTTTGTTTAGAGCTGACCTGAATGTCCCCAAGGCTCTTTGCTCGGTTCACATCATACTTGATGATAAAATCGCCGTCAATGACTGTTTCATCACAACCTGGACACTTTCTCTGCTGCTCAATAGTTGGTGAGAAAGAGATGTGTGCCTGACAATGGGATACAATACGATCAGTTTAGTTTACTGTTAATTCTTGAGTCAGTATTTTTTTGAATGTGAAGAAAAGGAAGTGAGACACTTTGAAAACAGAAAAAAACCTGTTGTATCATGTACCTTTTTGTCTGTGACGGTTTTCTCCACCAGAGGGAGCAGATCATTGGAGAGGAAGGTTGCATGGGTGTCGACATAAGAAATGCCCTGGGGCTCATAGATGTTTGTTACAATCTGTCTCCACACAGGCACAACACACACAGAGAAAGAGAAAAAACTCATGTGGAGTATTTGAAATTCACCAGGAACCAGGATTTAAACATGAACATGTAATAACCTGAAACTCTTGCACCGGTTGTTTGGGTTTAACTCGTGTTAGAATCTCATATTGGCCCAGTTTCCTCTGAAGGAGCTCCTCGTAAGTCAGAATAAAAGTCACGTTGCTTTTGGCTGCAATATTCACAGACACTGAAAACTTCTCCATTTTTCTCCCAGAAGCCCTGTAATGATAGACATGTATTAATGTTCACACCACCACCATGTGTTCAAATCATACTGTAACATTGTTCAGTCCAACATACTTGACCAGTCCAGCAGTCTGTCCAGAGGAAACAGCCTTCTCATACTGTTTCTTTGCTTTCTCTTTCTCCTTCACCTCACCAACATACAGCTGACCTTCAATTTCCCTGTGAGACACAAAGATGGAGAACAGCATGATGCAACTTGACTAACTAATTATATCATTGTTATTGTTATTATTATTGTTGTTGTTGTTGTTATATACTAATTATATTGACTAATAATTATATTATTAAAATAATTCAGCTTCAGAGCTCAAATGGGAGGAAGGCTGTCTTACACAAATGGTCATACTGGGCATAGGAATGTGGGAAGAGTGGAAATCAGAGTGTAGACACACTGACATGCTGAAGTTGCTGATGAAGGCGGTCTTGGGCAGCTCCACTTCAAAGAAGATTTCTTGGGCAGAGTTTGCTTTGTTCAGAGCCTTGGAGGTCATGACGGTGTGAGCGAAACGAGACGTCACAGTGCAATCCACTTTCACACTGTGCACCTCCACCTGAGACAGAAAGAGATGGTGGAAGAGATAGAATGATTTAAACATGAATAAATATGGAAACCCTCCAATCACCAGGACTTCACATACAACATTTTGATCCAGTGACTTGCTCCAATTTGCTATCTGCTGCAATTTTTACGTCATTGTACACAATCACATTTTCTGCTTAGTCCAGTCCACAGCATCCTGCCCTGACTAATGCCAAAGAAAATCATCCTTGAAAAAAGTTTAAAAAGACATTATGTCACTGATTCCACTTTGGGAGTGTTGTGATGAGACAGATTGTGTGTGACTCAACCTGGATGCTGTGTGCTCTAAGCAGAGATAGTCTGGAAATTTGAAAACTAAACTAAACTGTTCACTTATTCTCAATCAATTCTTTTGTTGAGTCTATTGACCTTTTCTGGATCAGTGAGGGATTTAATCTGGCTGAACAGATTATTGGAGTCACACAGACGGATATCAATTATTTTTGTGAA
The DNA here is from genome assembly GCF_000972845.2 of Larimichthys crocea. Lineage (NCBI taxonomy): Eukaryota > Metazoa > Chordata > Actinopteri > Sciaenidae > Larimichthys > Larimichthys crocea. The sequence goes on along the minus strand of NC_040016.1, from coordinate 4,380,280 downwards.
CCACATAGTTTTCTTAACTTCTGTACAGCCTACATACTTTTTTTAGATTGTTTGCTCATACATTTATGAATTCATTTATGTATTTATTACCAATTCCAGATATATTTTTCATGATTTTTAAGTTAGAGGAAAAGGAAGGAAGAAAAAAACACTATGAATCATCCAACTGTGTGTGTATCTGTTGGTGTATGTGGTGAGCATAACATTACCCTTACAGGATAAATAAAGTTTGAATAAGGTTTGAGTTAATTGAATATTTCTCATCATCGTTATCATCAATGAACAAACAAACACATTATTTTCTTACCGTTGCCTCAATTGTACTTCGTTTCTGTAACAAAACAAAACAAGATAAAGTTAATGATTTAAGATTTGCTCACAGTCTGGGCAGCCAGGCTAACAAACTGAGCAAACATTAGCTAACAGCAGCTATTGTTCAAAGCAGTTTACTGTACTGTACATCAGGAAACTCTGTAAATCAACAATAGTTGATGCAGAGCAGTTGGAGGTCAACAGAGGGACAACAGAAAACATTTTTTACATAAAATATGACCCAGTTTAAATAATAAAATATTTAGTTTGTGTGTGAATTTATGAATTAAGTGTTACATACTTCTTGTAAGAGATCATACCCAGAGCACAAAGTTAGAGACACATTTCACCTGATAACGCAACAAAATGATTCAAAATCTGTTATTTTATGGTAGAAAAGTTACACAATGTTGAATCAATTTCTATAAACATGATTCAGTAATTAATAACGTTATTTATCAGTGACCACAGGTTTGGCGAATAATGTACAAGCAAAAAGATACAAAACAATACTTTCACTATCATATTGAAAGATATATAAAGTTTCTTCCAAATACCTGCAGTGACCTGACAGCTCCTCTTGTCCCCTGAAATTCAAATACAGCTGGATGAACCAATATGATGACATATATAATCGATATAAAGAAAACACTAAGATTACGTGAACTACTGCAGGTCAAAAGAAAAAACTTTCAAGGAGCAGAAGTTTAAAGGAGTAACATGATACAGAGTGAAACTGGGTGGAGTACAGTTTGTGTTAAAGAGATCATTCATAAGAAAACATACAGGAAGCACCACATGAAATGAATAAAATTAAACTTCAACTATGAAACTATGTTCATTCAAATTAAGAACAGAGTACAAACAGTTCAGTGTGTGAAGTTACCTGAAGAGTTTCATGAGGACTGGAGATGACCAGAGCCCCTCGGGCCTGGCTGGGCAGCCAAAGGCAGGCACTGCCCCACAGCAGCAGCAGTCGAACACCCAGCAGTCCAGACATGACCAAACTTCCACTGAACACTGACTGACTTCACCACCGAGAAAAAGCCCTCTGCCCTGCCACTGATCAATCATTAATTTAATCAGCCACATAAACCCAAATGTATGCCCAATCTGATGCAATGTGCAAACAACTGCTTAAAACATCAACTTCTACGAATAAACCGTTTATCTTTTGAACAAGTAGTCCCGGTGGTATGGGTGCTTCTTCCACACTTTGTGAAGCGGATGACAAACTTGACTGAATCTTTTAGAGTCACCGTTAAGCTGCGATCCTTGTCAATAGAAGATCCACACTAGATGAGAAGTGTTATTATAGTCATTGTGTAATTGATGTCATTATTCATCCTGATCTGGATTATGTGATGTGTCGTCACTCACTTGGGTCCTTTGAGAGAAGCAGAGTCAGACCACAGCAGCTTGAATCGTTTGCCATCTTGGAAGACAGAAATGACCTGAGTGTCCACCTCAAGCCTCACACCCAGAGTCTGGTGGACGATGCCAAAACGCCAAAAGTAAGTGTTAATTTTCCCATCAGGGGGAATCTTCTTATCTCCAATGATCTGGCCATTGACCAAAATACCTGTGGAAACAACAGAGGATTCAGTCATTCACTGTTTAACTGCAGGGCAGGGTCCAAAATCTAGGTCTCCAAGGAATACACATTTGAAGTTAAAAAAGATCATCCTATACTTGTCAGTGGGTAAAATAAAAAGGCATGCATATGATCAGGACTCTGGGTTGACCTGAGTTTGGATCTCTGACCAGTTGAAAATGGTTCCTGGTTTGTCATTGATGTTGAAGCACAAGGCGTCCTCTCTGTCTGGGAGCTCAATCATGAATGAGGGTCCCCGTCCACTGAGGTGATACCACAAAGGGACATGTGATAGAATATTGGCTCAACATGCTGATCACAACAATGTAACTAGGCTATGAGTTATCAGCCATGCTAGTAGTTCTGTGAAGCTGTACGGAGCTAAATCTCTAAAAGTTAAAAGGTCAGAATGCTAACGTGTCCACAACAACATTGTTAATTTTACTATGCTTAGCAGGTCATGTTTATGCATTCACCATTTTAGTTTTGCATGTGCGTATGCTAACAATTGCTAATTAATGCTAAAAAGAAGTACAGCTTTGTTTTGCAGGTCATATGGTCATGACTGAACTGAAGTATTGGATACATTCTGATTCAATGATACCATTAGATCAAAAGTTAGGATCACCAAAGTTATTTCAATTTATCCTGAAGAGGATTGAATGTGTAAATGAAATTTCATAGCAAATACCTCAAAATATAAAATGTCAACTTCCTCATGGCACAAGAGGAAAATCGGGGGAAAGACTAAGGACAAATCTATCAACTTTGTCAATCTACTAATAAGTTAAAGAGTTTGACCTGCTGGTGGCACTGAATGAAAGATCAGTCAGCAAAGTCATTAGGACTCCTCTGAGGACCATGAATGTTGATGCCATAACCGACCAACTGACTCCAATGCAGCTAGCATTGCTGAAATGTTCTTACCAAAATATGCGGGTGCTGCCAGGTAAGATCGTGTGTATCTTGAAGGTCATATTGATGCTGGTGAAGATACAATAGAATTAAGTTAAAAACCAATACAGTGAACTGAATTTATCCCAAAAGTGTTTTTGTGTTTTTTTAAGACTGCCTTACCCATTCTTTCTGCTTGTTGTCTTTGCTCTGCCAAAAAAAAGATAAAAACAAAAAACACGTAAATTCCACAGTTCAAACTAAGCATCATCTTCTGCTAGTTGAGTCAGAAGCTTGCCCAGTTTCACTTCTTGATACCCCTCTCTCCTTACCCTCAGTCAGCTTTTCAGCAATGAGAGGGCTGTCTGTACCGTCCTCAGTTTCAGGCCTGGTGACCAGCATGGAGGTGAGGGGAGTGACAAAGCTATAATGCAGAGACATGTCTAGAGCCTTGGCTGTGGCGTCTTTCTCATCTGCAACACCCATCTTACTGCAAGAAAGCAACATATGACACAGGCATTTTGAAAACCACCACAGAACCTGTAAATTAATATTGCAAGATTTATCATGGGCTCTCAGACAATGGACAAATATCATGAACAAAGATCCTTATGAATCAATGGGAAATTCAGATTTCCATGCTAAAATGATTAAGCAACTCAATTTGAGTTAAATTACCAAAATAACCTGTTCTCTAGTAGCTGCTGGATGGTGAGGTGCCCACAGACGCTCTGTAAATCTCCAAAGATGTATTCCTCATCTGGGTATATGACATCCCAGTCCACAGCACTGGCCTGGCCCTGCACTATGAAGTCCTCCTCAAACTACGGGAGAGAGAAATGTTGAAGAAACAATGTCTAAAAACAATTAAGAAAAATCTTCTTGATACCCTCAGCCTAATACCTAAAATTTCTGCAATTTCTTTCTTCCTCACCCCCTGGCCAAGGCCTCCACCATGAAGTTGTCCAGGTTGTTGTCTATCAGCCGACCGGCCACAACAATCTCTGAGCCGTTAAACAATTGATTGAAGTGTTGGTGGTCAGTATTCTACTGTGTTGTCAGGATAACGCAGGTCTACCTCTGTAAGCAGGGGCTGGACACCTCCTCATAGAAACCCTGGAATAAATGTACACACACACCTTGTGATTATATATTGGGAAAGAATGTGACATAGCAAAATATTGGCTCTAAATGTATTCATAGCTTAGACCCTTGACCTCAAGTTGAAGTGTTGCATCTGAACCCTCAAAAATTCTGCGTGCCACTCCTTTGTTTTGTTTGCTCATCACATCCAGGAAGGATAATCCACATCTTCCCGAATCCAAGACAGAACAGAGACATGTTCCCCCAATAGCAGAACGAACATTTTCCTGGATCTGTGGAAGGCTAGACACTCCTTCAAACACAATACAATATGCAGAATGTAATGCTAAATTAAGTCCATCAATCAAATGTGCATGGACACATCTATACAGTAAATCCTTCAGTGTGTAAACATCTTACCGGAATTTGGCATTCCATCAGTCAGTAAAATAACCATATCAATGCTCCTCTCTGGGAGCTTCTTCTCCTGCCTGTCCTGACCCGCATGTCCACGGCTCTCAACACCGCACTATTGATGTCAGTTGCTAGAAGGAAAATACACATACTATTGTCAAATGTATGGTGTGATAGTGTATTTCTATTATTTGGGAAGCAGACAACATTTAGCATTAAAGCTAGTGTCACTTGTTTTTCTATCAACCTCCTCTATCTGTAATCTTTTGGACGTAGACCGTGGCTTCAGCTACATTTTTCTTGGTTGCTTTGATTAGAGATTCCTGCCAGGAAATGACGAGCTGTCAAACGGGATGAGGGCAAAGTGGTCATCCTCCATGGAGGTCTTGGAGAATGGTCGTCAATGCCTGTCGTGTCTACAAAGAATTGCAAGGTGAGAGGTCAAAATGTAGGCATAATATTATCAGTCACATTACCAGTCTGAACAGTCTGTCACCTGGTGCATCTTTGTTCACTCATTGATCCACTCCTGTCAATTACAAATGCCACCTTCTTTGGGACTCTGGGCAGGTTAGGTGGAGCAAAAAGTGAACAAAGTATCCCTTCACGATCTGAAGGGAAGAGAATCATAATGAGCAAATATACATCTGTACATGAAAGAATGAGAAGGCATCATGAGAACTCCATGTTCTTGGCCTATCTAATCTATATTGATCAATTGTACTTTAGAACTCAGCATTAAAGTAAACCTATAGTTGTATATGTGATGTAATGTACATTCAGCTGAACTGAGTACAGTCTTTGTTTAGAGCTGACCTGAATGTCCCCAAGGCTCTTTGCTCGGTTCACATCTACTTGATGATAAAATCGCCGTCAATGACTGTTTCATCACAACCTGGACACTTTCTCTGCGCTCAATAGTTGTGAGAAAGAGATGTGTGCCTGACAATGGGATACATACGATCAGTTTAGTTACTGTTAATTCTTGAGTCAGTATCTTTTTGAATGTGAAGAAAGGAAGTGAGCACTTTGAAAACAGAAAAAAACCTGTTTATCATGTACTTTTTGTCTGTGACGGTTTTCTCCACCAGAGGAGCAGATCATTGGAGAGAAGGTTGCATGGGTGTCGACATAAGAAATGCCCTGGGGCTCATAGATGTTTGTTACAATCTGCCTCCACACAGCACAACACACACAGAGAAAGAGAAAAAACCATGTGGGTTTTGAAATTCACCAGGAACCAGGATTTAAACATGAACATGTAATAACCTGAAACTCTTGCACCGGTTGTTTGGGTTTAACTCGTGTTAGAATTCATATTGGCCCAGTTTCCTCTGAAGGAGCTCCTCGTAAGTCAGAATAAATCACGTTGCTTTTGGCTGCAATATTCACAGACACTGAAACTTCTCCATTTTTCTCCCAGAAGCCCTGTAAAGATGGACATGTATTAATGTTCACACCACCACCATGTGTTCAAATCATACTGTAACATTGTTCAGTCCAACATACTTGACCAGTCCAGCAGTCTGTCCAGGGAAACAGCCTTCTCATACTGTTTCTTGGCTTTCTCTTTCTCCTTCACCTCACCAACATACACCTGACCTTCAATTTCCCTGTGAGACACAAAGACATTTGTCAAACGTAGAGAAAGATGAGGTCTATACTTGTTGTCAAAAGTACTGATTCTTACTGACATGCTGAAGTTGCTGATGAAGGCGGTCTGGGCAGCTCCACTTCAAAGAAGATTTCTGAGACAGAGTTTGCTTTGTTCAGAGCCTTGGAGGTCATGACGGTGTGAGCGAAACGAGACGTCACAGTGCAATCCACTTTCACACTGTGCACCTCCACCTGAGACAGAAAGAGATGGTGGAAGAGATAGAATGATTTAAACATGAATAAATATGGAAACCCTCCAATCACCAGGACTTCACATACAACATTTTGATCCAGTGACTTGCTCCAATTTGCTATCTGCTGCAATTTTTACGTCATTGTACACAATCACATTTTCTGCTTAGTCCAGTCCACAGCATCCTGCCCTGACTAATGCCAAAGAAAATCATCCTTGAAAAAGTTTAAAAAGACATTGTCACTGATTCCACTTTGGGAGTGTTGTGATGAGACAGATTGTGTGTGACTCAACCTGGTACTGTGTGCTCTAAGCAGAGATAGTCTGGAAATTTGAAAAACTAAACTCTGTTCACTTATTCTCAATCAATTCTTTTGTTGAGTCTATTGACCTTTTCTGGATCAGTGAGGGATTTAATCTGGCTGAACAGATTATTGGAGTCACCCAGACGGATATCAATTATTTTTGTGAACCACATAGTTTTCTTAACTTCTGTACAGCCTACATACTTTTTTTAGTTGTTTGCTCATACATTTATGAATTCATTTATGTATTTATTCCAATTCCAGATATATTTTTCATGATTTTTAAGTTAGAGGAAAAGGAAGGAAGAAAAAAACACTATGAATCATCCAACTGTGTGTGTATCTGTTGGTGTATGTGGTGAGCATAACATTACCCTTACAGGAAAAAGTTTGAATAGGTTTGAGTTAATTGAATATTTTTCATCATCGTTATCATCAATGAACAAACAAACACATTATTTTCTTACCGTTGCCTCAATTGTACTTCGTTTCTGTAACAAAACAAACAAGATAAAGTTAATGATTTAAGATTTGCCACAGTCTGGGCAGCCAGGCTAACAAACTGAGCAAACATTAGCTAACAGCCAGCTATTGTTCAAAGCAGTTTACGTACTGTACATCAGGAAACTCTGTAAATCAACAATAGTTGATGCAGAGCAGTTGGAGGTCAACAGAGGACAACAGAAAACATTTTTTACATAAAAATGACCCAGTTTAAATAAAATATTTAGTTTGTGTGTGAATTTATGAATTAAGTGTTACATACTTCTTGTAAGAGATCATACCCAGAGCACAAATTAGAGACACATTTCACCTGATAACACACAAAATGATCAAATCTGTTATTTTATGGTAGAAAAGTTACACAATGTTGAATCAATTTCTATAAACATGATCAGTATTAATAACGTTATTTTCAGTGACCACAGGTTTGGCGATAATGTACAAGCAAAAAATACAAAACAATACTTTCACTATCGTATTGAAAGATATATAAAGTTTCTGCCAATACCTGCCGTGACCTGACAGCTCCTCTTGTCCCCTGAAATTCAAATACGCTGGATGAACCAATATGAGACATATATAATCGATATAAAGAAAACACTAGATTACGTGAACTACTGCAGGTCAAAAGAAAAAACTTTCAAGGAGCAGAAGTTTAAAGGAGTACATGATACAGAGTGAAACTGGGTGGAGTACAGTTTGTGTTAAAGAGATCATTCATAAGAAAACATACAGGAAGCACCACATGAAATGAATAAATTAAACTTCAACTATAAAACTAGTTTCATTCAAATTAAGAACAGAGTACAAAAAGTTCAGTGTGTGAAGTTACCTGAGAGTTTCATGAGGACTGGAGATGACCAGAGCCCCTCGGGCCTGGCTGGGCAGCCAAAGGCAGGCAATGCCCCACAGCAGCAGCAGTCGAACACCCAGCAGTCCAGACATGACCAAACTTCCACTGAACAGTGACTGACTTCACCACCGAGAAAAAGCTCTCTGGCCAAGGGGAGGAGAAAATGTGTGTTTGTGTGTGTGTGTGTGTGTGTGTGTGTGTGTTGTGTTTGTGTGGTGTGTGTGTGTGTGTGTGTGTGTGTGT
>NC_040016.1:4207915-4372219 GCF_000972845.2 Larimichthys crocea | reverse complement strand
GTGTTGACCAACAGACCAGAGCTCAATGTACTCACTGTTGAAAGGACTGACACCAAACATAGTATGTAGATATTCGGCAACATGACAAGCTTGACACAGAGAGTGAAAATATCACAAAAGCAGCAATTAGTGAATTTATTGTTATTTAGTGTAGGAGATGATTTTTAATGAACACCAGTCAGCTACACATTTGTGCTGTTCCCCATTTCTAAAATAGAAAATAATTAAGTGTTTATCTTTATTTACTGAGGACTTAATAGATATTAATTAAAATTACAAGTCGTGTTATCACACTCTAGCTACATCATAACTCAGAGCTACATGTACATGCACAGGATTGAATAATCAAATACATTAACACTTTCCTCTTGGAAGAACACCCAAAACGTACCAAAAATTTGGGAAATTTAGAGATGCTGATGCTGGCTTCTGATTGAAACTTACCTACACGAACAATAAGACAGATCATCATGTCTGCAATTCATATTCAACCTCACCCAACCCATATATACACAACATGTGTATATATGTGTATGCTTTTATGCTGTGCTGTACTTACAAACATAACTAAGCACTTCATGTTGTTCAATAATTGAATTAAGTTGAATTACAGTTCACCATTACATAGAAATTGCTATTGATTTTAATTTACTACCACTACTACTACTACTACAAATAATGAAAATATAAATAAATTCAACACAGGGGATAATCATTTATTTAGGAAAAATGTGAATGTAAATATATATATAAAAAAAGAACAAATAAGAAAACAATAAACAGTCTTTGTCAGCACTGATAAATAACTCTCTGTGGCCCATCAGCCACATGAATCCAAATCTGAGCCAAGTCCTCTCAATGCAGCATGCAAACAACTGCTTAAAACAACAACTCGTACAAAATCAGGCCATTTATCTTTCTTAAATCCCACTTCATTTGGAAAATAACATTTTTTGCAACCCATATTATGCAGCATCACCGGTGACTCAGAACCATAAAGACTGCAGTGTGTGTTTCTTCAGTGCTTTCGTTTTGCCCTGCAGTGTGTTTATTTGTTGAACACACTGGCTCCAGGAGCTTTGGCAGCAGCAGGCTTGTCCAGGGCCGTCTCTGTCCCCGACCTCACGCCAGCGAACACAGATGGAGCCACCTTGCCCATACGTTCTAAACACAGACACAGATATGTATCCTCAGAAAAACAGATACTTTAACCAGTTCACTGCTCATCCTCAATGAGTAAGTCTTTGAGGGAAGAGCAGAAATGTGCAGCAGTTGTTAGCAGCTAAACTTTAAGCATGCCTACATGACATTTCCACAACTCTTTATCTAAAGATATTGTTACTCTAAATGGGATCACGCCGGCCTGCAGTGCCACCATAAAGAATCCTGGAATTAACTTTGGTCAGGATATGTCCTTTAATGTCTACATAAAACTTTAAGGACTGCCATAACGTCACAAAAATCAGACACATCCTGTCTCAAACAGAGGCCGGAAAAAAAGTGTACATATGTTACTTCTACTCCTTGTTATCAGCCCCATCAAGTCTCTTAGGACTCTGCAGCTGATCCAGAGCGCTGCTGCACATGTACTGACAGGAATCAATCAATCAACACTTGATAGAGATCATATTTCTCTCAATTTGACATATTGCATTGGCTAACTGTAAATCCAGAATATCATTTAAAATCCTACTGCTTACGTACAAAGCTCTTTATGGTCAGGCACCATCATATATTAAAGAGCTCATAGTACCTTATTACCCTACTACAACACTGCACCCTCAAAACGCACTGTTCCTTGTGGTTTATATAGTCTCCAAAAATAGATTGGGAGCCAGAGCTTTTAGCTATAAAGCTCCTCTTGTAGAACAAACTCCCAGTTTGGGTTCAAGAGGGAGACAACTTCTTCACATTTTAGACGTTTTTGATAGAGCTTATAATTAGGGCTGGCTCAGGTGAGTCCTAAACCATCCCTTAGTTAATGAAAGTTATGCTGCTATAGACTTAGACTGCCATTAATGTTCCATTAATGTTACTAACTGAGCTTCTTCCCCTGAGTTTTAAGCTTTCTCATCTCACAGGTTCTCATGGATCGTGGCTATGCTTCAGCTCAAGCTCAACGTGACCTTATATTGGCATGTCTGAGGGAAACCTATTGTATGACAGTGTAACCAAATAAACAATAATAAAATCACAATAATATAACGTTGTAACATGAGAATGAATGGCAGTGTTTAAATTATTTGTTATTTTGAAACGTGTTATTATTGTGATGACAATCATGTTTATGATTTATGAGAGTTAAAATATATTTTTTATTTTAAAAAAGTAATATTCTGCACATTTCCCTTTTCATATCTGGTATCATGTATATAAACAGTACAGCCGAACCGACAAAGCACCGCTCCCTGGTGGTCTAGTGGTTAGGATTCGGCGCTCTCACCGCCGCGGCCCGGGTTCGATTCCCGGTCAGGGAACTGACGTTTTATACATTGCATTTATACAAATCTATTGCTATTTCTTTCTGCATTTCCAAAATATGTTTATTAATTTAATTATTCATTGTTATACATTAAACATGTATAAGTATTTATGTATTTATTTCTGTCTTGATTTGTTTATTCATTCAAATATCTATCTTTGTCTTCATTCATTTATTGATAAAAATACTTTTGTTCTCAATGGGAGAAGCCAAGAATCATATCCACTATATCACATAACTCAGTGTTAGTTAAAGTCTCTTCTATTATGTCAAACTGACAAGAATGATGATATGTGAGGTCTACATTCTTGGAAGAAAGATACATTTGTAAGGATAGAAAGACAAAATGTCGTTACAGATTTGTGCGTTAACATCTGAAATGGCGTCAGAGGAAACAACATAAATAAAAGGCTTTACTCACCACACTCAACCATGACTTCATAGGTCTTACTCTTGACCTCGCCCTTCAGTCCCAGTTTACTGCGGGCTCCTTTCAGGTCCTCCTCCTTCATTGGGGGACGCTTCTTCTTCTTCACCTCGCCTGGCTGGGGAGAAAGGGTATGGGTAAAAAGACAGAAAATACAGGCTGCTAATGCTCTACCGTGATCCATTTTTGTAAATAAAACAGCATACCTTAATTGATGAAACTTACCTGTGACATGGTGATTGAAGTCTTTGTCTTGATTCCACAGACACCTCTTTCCAGTGTGATAGATTCGCTGGTTCTTATTGTGTGCCTTTGTCTTCCAGCAAGCCTGAAATTATATATAGTCCTGGTCCAGACCCAGTGAGTCAGTCAGACCCCGTGCCTTCTGTCCCACTCAGCCTGTTGTCAGTGTGTATAATTAGGTGTGACGTGAGAGATGGTACAGCTGGAATGGGTCTCCCATCTTTTACGATAAGCTTAGGTCAACAGCTGATAATTCCGGACCGAACACAAGTGCTTGTCGGCCCTCTCCTCCCCTGCAGACCCTGGCAGAGATACCCTCTTTTTGAAATGTTGGTGTGGAACTTGGCACTAAAGCAAGTATTGAATGTCCAACACCTCCCTGCAGCTCCAGTGGTTGGGACTCGGCCTGCCCATTGCTACGACTTGATTTAAGGCTGAGGAAATGTCTTTTTGGGTCTTGTAAAAGGCATTTCCAGACAGTTACCACATGAAGTAACAAAACAAGGGCTGAACAGAGCTCAGAAACTTTCCTACTGACTTGTTTAAGTTACAGGACGCCCATTGGTCCTTTACTAGTGTGAGTCAACGAGGAGTCAAGTTAGGTCAAATGTAGGCCCACACTATATAAATCTCTGTACAACCTCCAGTAGCTGGAATAAATAAATATAAAATAGAAATAATAACAATAATGAGTATATAATAAGTAATAAATTGTCTTTCGCAATATTAAAGACAACAAGCTGGTGCTGGAATCAAATGTCAACTCTGAAATCAATAATACATTTCAAAACTGACAGATTACATTATGTGTTTCATTTTATTTATTGATACATAATATCACATAACTTTCTATGTTTATTTAATGTTTACAATTGTATGTAACACTGCACTTCAGATTTTCTCTTATTTACATTTTGCAAAAATAAAAATGTAAATGTTTCTTTTGCTTTTTCACAGGATGACAAGGCAAGTATTTTAGACTGGAACACGTAAGTTGAGGTGTCAGCAGTCATAACTTTTGGCATCATAAACTGAAACTGAGAGATGATAGACAAACTGACTCACTATTTTAAAAATGACAAGCTCTGCGACATGGAGAGAAATCTGAAAGCTTGTTTCACTCACTCAATTGTATCACAGTATAATCTTATCATATGAGTGTAGTGTAGAGATGTATAAACTTGAATGGAATAAAAAAAGACAAAGACACAAAGTGTCACTCCTCATGTGTATGTGATTACTTCCACTGACTCTTGTGAACTAAAGCTGCTTAGCGAGGGGGGAATTAGTTTGTTTATGTGTTTATTACGCCTCTCAAAGTTCAAGTCTAAAGGTCATAGACACTCTCTCTGTTTACCTACTCTGACCAGTTAACATCTCAACCCCATTAGACTATTACAACCTGTATTTGCTGCTCCACCGGTGGCTTTTAAATGCATGCTACTTGGTGTGAAGTGGGTATGGAGGAGAAAAACAACACATAAAATGATATGCTTGTGTCAGACGGGGTGTGAAATGACAGCACGCAGTCTACATGGTAAATTGGCGTTTGTGTGTTAAATTAAGCTGATGAGCCCGAGCGTAATGTATTTTTAAGAGCTTCTCAGGGATGAACACGACTCCTGACGCTATAAGTACTAGCTGGATCTATCTTTGGACACACAATCATGACTGGAGGTGGGGTGGCTGTAATGGCGACCACACTTCTCCCCAAATTTAAGGGTGTTCGCGCACTAATACTGTGTCTGTGTTTACTCACATGATCTTCTTCAGTGTTGTACTGTTGTTGGGCGGTATTACTTTGGACACAGATGTCCCACAGGGCATCATCTCTGATGGTAGTGGGCGGCGGCTACGGGTTCGATTCCCGGTCAGGGAACCCTTTTCAATCACACAATGCTTTAAACTATAACACAAACCATAGTTTGAATAAGTCAACTTTCAAGATAGTGTGTCACATCCTTTATTGGAAAAGCATCTATAATGATAATTTACTCCCATCGCTTCCCTTATACTAGTTTCACTTTGCAAAATACTAAAAGCCCTCTTTGTTCCGGTTGAGCTGAGAGCTACCATAACTGCTGTGAGATGCTGTACTTTCCTCCATTCAAATGCAGTCATTTATTCCTTGCCAACATGCCAAAAACATCATAATGAAATCATCACCATTAACATAGTCATCACAGTCACAGTTTATGTCACTCTCCATTTACTTTAAAAGAGGACCAGCAGTCATACAATGATGCACACTTGAACACATGCACCCAGCACACCCCTGTACATACAGGTATATTGTGTGTATATACAGCGATATGCACACACAATCACACTCACTGTCAACCTACTGTCTGGTCCACAGTCACGTAACAGTTTAGAGGTCTATGCATGTCACATTCTTAACATCAGAGCCCGCTGAATGCTGCTTCATGCCTGAAGATCTGGAACTCTGGATAAAACCATCAGAAAAAAAACCCAAAACAAAAAACTACCCTAAAATCAAACAAACACAAAACAACAAAACACCTGCTGGTAATTTCACTCAGGCACATTATTTCGACAAAAAAGAAAAAAGAAAAAAGGAAAAGAAATACAACCCATACACAACACAAAAGGATGAAAGTTATGATAAATGGGAAATTGTGCAAGAAATGGTTCCCATATTTACTCTCCCCATTGGAGTGAAGGAATAAAGAACACTTTTGGAACAAGCATAGTCACCTTTTTGGCCCAAAATTACACTCAAAACTTATATAAAAAAAGAAAAAAAAAAGAAAACCCAACACTTAAAAAATTAGACAAAAGACATTCAAGACAAAGTACACATCAGAGCACATCAGTAAAACGGTCACAAACAAATTGAGACTGCAATCTTGTGTCTAGAGAAAGAACACACCGGCTGAGTTGATGTTAGAAGGATGTTGCAGTGTCACGCTTGCAGCAGTCTTACAGGTTTAATGGTTGAAATGACTGTGTCAGAAGATAAAAAATGGAAGGTCGCTGAAAGCATTAATGTGCTCCTTTTGACACGAGTAACATTACATAGAAGATATGCAGTAGTCAAGTGTGTAACTGTGCTGGAAAGTGTTGCATCAATACAGTGATTCAAACACTCTCAAGAAATGCTCCTCTAAATTTGAAACTGTATACACACGCACACATACGCACACGGTGGTGTGATGTCTACATGGGAAAACGAAGGACAAAGTTTACATTGAAACTACACCAGGAATACATGTTAAAATATGAAATGAAACCGACTCTTTGAGCTTGTTTTGTTTGCATGGTGTTTGGTTCTGTTGTGGCCGTTTAGACTTGTCCAACCAACCTTTTCCTGGACAACTGTACCCATACACACTGCCACTGAAGTCCAAACAGTACTAAACCAGTGTTATACATTTTCCTGTTATACGTGCATAAAGGATTTAGCGATATTATAATCGTTCATGGTGGGATTATTTTTCCCTGACAGTGTCTTTACACACAACACTCGGCCCAGGAGTGCCACGTCAAAATGCAACAGTGATCTGAAAAACCTGCTTAACAGCAGAAATATCTCCCAGTGTGTCATATTAGATCCGAGATTAGACACGGTCGATGCAAAAGTCCTCCAGGAGTCAACAATAAAGGGAATTCAATTACAGTATATTCTTCTGTCGTCAAAGAGCATCCTATGTTTGAAGATATTGTGTCAACTCCTAAGGCTGATACAGAATCTGTGGTGGTATGGTGAACGTGTATGTTGGCCTGCGAGGAGAACAGCTAGCACAGAAAACCGTAGTAGCTAGGCACACAGGTCAAACAGGGATCCCCATGCGAAGCTTCTTCTTCTTCACTGTCTTCAGTCCAGTGAGTCGTCGGACATCATCCTCATCCGACTCATCCATCTCATCGTCTGCGGAGAAAAGGATCTAAAAAAAATACAAGCAAGAGAGACAGACAAATGTTAGGCCAAACTGATTGACTGAGTGGGAGGCAGGTTTATAGTAACACTGTAAAAAGGGCACACAACAGTGTTTCACAAACAGACATAAAAGTCCTATTCTGCAATATTCTGAAGAAACTGGCTTTCCAGTAAATGGCTGAATGTTTTCACACAAAGTGGGTACATCCTGAATTCCCAGCTACTGGATTGTAGTATGAAGATAAACAGAAAATAGGAGCTGCAGAGTTTGTGAAAGACTTTACATCGCCTGATTTTGTCCACTTTCACGAAGGATGGAATGCAAAACTCCAGGAAGTCATTATGACTAATAAAAGGGATGTTTTGTAATTTACCTCCATAAAGCTGAGGGTCTGAAGAGATTGACTTTATAAAGAATGGTAAACTCATAAACAGCACAGGCTGAGATATCTTGATCTCGAGGCTTGGTTGAGACAAGTAAATCATATTTCAAATCGGATCTTTAAGACAGTCTGCACTGTTATTTACAAGTGATCAGACTGGATTTGTGTGTTCAGCCACTGGTAACCTATCAGCAGAGTTTATGTGGTAACAATGTAGTCATCAGTAACTATGAATGCTGGTAATGTGGCTTTCCATCACAGGAGCAGCTTTATTTATTTCAGTTTATTTCAGCGACTATTCCTGAACTGAACTGCTGTCTTCCATACCGCTCTGGTAGAGGCAGCATGAATTTGGTCAGCCTCTCTGATGCTCTTCCATCACTCTGGATTTTAAGTGATTGTGCATTATCGCGTAGTGTCTGGTGCGACACAAAAGACACTTTGAAATCCGACAAGAGTGGAGACACGTCAGAAATCCGATCGGAAATGCCCCTAGTATGAATCATGCCACATAAATATGGGGTTCAACAGCTTTTCCAACAGTTGACTGATGGCCTGATTAAGGTTATTTTTCAAACTTGAGAAATCTCACTCCAGAGCTGCAGGAACGGGAACTTTCATTTTGAGATTCTGGCACCACCGCATGGAGAAATGTGGACATGTTTTCACCACGTCCATTCATTCATTTCAAGGGGAATCCGCAAGCATTAAAAATAACTATATAAAAAATTGCCAGTCTTCTCACTTATGGTATTTTTCATGACAGTCATATTGAGGCATTATATTATGGAAAACCCTTACCCTAACCGAAACAGTTTCATAACCATTTACCATTGTAGTGCATCTAGGTTAAATGTGTAATGTCTCTTATGTATATCTATATCTAGTATAGTACTGTGCTTTTGTACGTGAAATAATGCTGTGACTTTCCCAAGTAAGTCAATAACTGCAGTCTTGCTTGTTAGACTGTTTACAGTGGTTCATTTTTGCTTATCAACATCAGCCGATGCTGCATTTCAGCTGACTTTACTCAGACAGAGAAGAAAAAGGAGATACGAGCCAGCCAGGAGTCGAACCTAGAATCTTCTGATCCGTAGTCAGACGCGTTATCCATTGCGCCACTGGCCCGCTGTGTCTCCCTCTTGCTGCCAAAACCATTACATGCGTCTCACTGCAGCTCAGCCCATCCCCCACAACACAACACTCTGGTGAAGGCTCTGTGAAGCCAGCTGCCGCACACAATTAGGAAGTGAAACAAACCTTTTGTTTGGCTTTTGTCTTCACGGCACACAATTTAGGTGTGAGAATACAGAGAAAAGAAGCTTTATGTTTGTATGTGTTATAAAAATCACTGAGTGAAAGGCAGGTTCAGGCTAATAATATCATATAATAATTAAAAAATAAAAATATCTTTCTAGCAAATAGCTGAATGTTGTCCCAAATTCTCCGATCCTGGACTATAGTACGGAGCTACACAGAAAATGTGCTATTTTTGGAGGGAGGGATCACTTGTCCTTTTCCACTAAGGTTGTGATGTAAAACTGTGACTAGTAAAGGGGCCAAGACATGACCTCCATGAGGCCGGGCGTCTTAAGAGACATATTTTATACAGAATGGTAAAATCAAAAGAGCAGAGGCTAAGATATGCTGGCCTTTAGTCCCTTGTATGGGCAATACGCCAAAAATACCAGGTCCAACATTTTTCCAGTTATACAACTGGTTAGTATCTTTCATTAGACTCGCCCAGTAAATACACACTTCTTTCATACCCCACGCCTTCAGTTTGTAAGACAGGCTTTCTTTTTACATCTTAAGCCTGAGCCAAATAACCCCAATGACATCATCAAGGTTATTTACAGAATACAGAAAGCTCCCTTCAGAGCCACAGGATACATAACTGTTACATGTTTAAGGCAATAAAGTTTCAGAAAAATAAAAGTGGTGGTCCTTTTGCATTACTGCCACCTAATTCTTACAAGCAACTTTTTATTTATGTAGCTTTTTTCAGCTGATAGCCCTTCTTTATTTTGATTTTGATAACAATAACAACCAATGTGTGTGTGTGTGTGTGTGAAATCAGTTGGGTCATAAAAATTTCCTTGATATTTCTGGCTTCAGATACCCAACAATAACTCAGTAATACACCATTATTAATCCTCAAATGCAAGGAACTTCCATTTTATGTTGATTCTGGCACCACCCTGTGGACAAACGTGGTCATATTTCCACCACCTTGTTTGGTTCATTTCGATGGGATACAAATGATTGGCCGGCATTAAGAATAACAATATGAAAATAGCCATCCTCTCACTTATGGTCGTGTTATGTTGGTCAGATTGAAGATTATTAAACTGAGACCATTTCATAACCGGTTAAGAACTCCCTTTAGAGTTTTAAAGGAAAATATGTAGATTAATGTCCACAGTATCTATATCTTATCCCGAGTGTATTTATAAAGGAAATTATGCTGTTGCTTTGGCAAGCAAGTCTGTTACAAATGCTGACGGCCTTTGAGGATTGTTTCGTCTCACCAGATTTTGATACCGTGGTTCATTTTTTGCTTATCAACACCAAGCAATGCTGCATTTCAGCTGACTGTACTCTGACAGAGAAGAAAAACGAGATACGAGCCAGCCAGGAGTCGAACCTAGAATCTTCTGATCCGTAGTCAGACGCGTTATCCATTGCGCCACTGGCCCGCTGTGACACACCTCCTGCTGAAACCATTACATGCGTCTCACCGCAGCTCAGCCCATCCCCCACAGCTCAATGCCCTGCTGAAGGCTCGCTCTGTGAGGCCAGCTGCCGCGCACACGTAGGAAGTGAAACAAATCATAAAGCTGGCTTTTGTTTGCTTTGCTTTGGCCATTTATGTGTTAACATAACAAGAAAAGTGGCTTTATATTTATTTTTGCGCTGTAATCATGTGGCCCACTTACACTGTCCTCAATCTCTCGTCTCCAACTTACGTGCAAAACACTGCTGCCCGATTTTTAACACAAACACACAAACCCCTTTGCTGTCGTCACTCCACTGGCTTCCAGTCGTTTTACAATTGATTTTAAACTTATGTTGTTTGTTTTTAACGCCATTAATGTCTTGCCCCCCTCTTACTTGTCAGAGATTTTAACTTTTCGCAATTGTGATAAACTTGATTTGATACAATAAATACTCCTCCTACTTATAACAGACTTTCTAAATCAGGTCCTCATTCTAAGTACTTGTGTTGTCTGTCAGCAAAATTAAAATGTGGCCTGAAAGTAGTGATGTGCTATTGGGTCTTAATGTTGTTTGCCCTAAAAGCTGAATGTGCCCAGAATAGGATACGGTTAATCTACTACATAAAGGACAGACTCCAGAAACATAACCAAATGGTATAATCTAGATTTGATTGTGGCAATCATCTAATCTAAACACCCACTTCCAAGAACAACAGTTTTGTAGGAATCAGGTCCAAGACAATGTTTACTCTGTGTCTACTATATCCACTTCAGACTTACTTGCTGCATCCCTGAACTTATTTAGACATTACGTGGAGGAGCTGTACGTGAAAATGCGAACATCACAACCAGTTGGGCGAGACAGAACAGATGTTACTTTACCAGCTCCCTATTGCAAAGTTTGTGCAATGTTATGTGTGAACAGAGCAGGTCGTTGTCTGGAGAATTTACAGTGAGTGAATGGGAATGTTGATGACGGTGTAAGGAGTGTAGCTGATTTGCACTCTTTTCTGCTTGCCTGTATATTTCTTTTCAGTCTTTCATTGATCTTGTAGATGAGTCCACATACGCTATAGCATTGATAAACAAACAAACAAACAAAAAGACGAGTACTCCTTCTCCTGCACGCTCTGCCCAGACGCCTCATCTCGCTTAAACAAGTATTCACAACATGTGAAACCACATCTGACACAAACAATCTGATGTGTGCTAGACGTTTGTAGTGGCAACTCTGGAGTGCAATGTACAATGTCAGTAGAAAGACACAACAATGCCAAAAGTTATTCAGAAGCTAGCGAGGTTGCAAACCCAGAAATTTATAGTCAGACATCTTATATTTGTGCTACTGACCCATTGTTTTGTCCCACCCTCATAAAATAAGAGATCCGAAGCCAAACCCCAAACCTTCATATCTGATTGCTTCCTCTTGACTTCTGTCCAACCTCTGCTTCTAACCTTTGCCTCATTATTTGACCACAGGAAGAACAATATCACATGTTGAACAGCTTGTTCAACAGGAGTTAAGAGGGAAGTGAAGTTCATTTGAGTTAAAAAAAAAAAAAACACACACACACACAAAAAAAACAAACAATTTCTAACAAATGAGCAGCTCGAACAAGTATGTGATGTCTCATGCTTTTTGTATCTGGACTCCTCAGTGACCCTTCAACCATAGCCCTTTGAAAAGCCAGAATGAACACTATTACTACCACTAGAGGCAGTGTGTGGCCGTTTGAAAACTGTCTCGGATTTGTTGCTCTCACCGCCACGGCCCGGACTTGATTCCCAGCCAGGGAACGCCCTATGTGCTTGAACAGTAAATTAATTCTTCTTCATAAATTCTTGCCGCGTCATGGCCACGAGACTATACTGTCTTTAATGGTGTGGCTGATATCACCAGGAAACAGGTGGGGGGTGGAACAACAATGTAAACAAACATTATCGGTGCATATGAAACAGAGGAAAGATCAGTATTGCATTTTCTTTCTGAACACAAGCCACCCAGTATCACAGCTCCATTCTTGCAGCACCAAGAAGTAGCCAAAAATTTAAAAAGAATAACAGGGATCAAACGTGTGTGCAGGTGCTTTAACAGCAGCTGCATGGCAGTGTAGTGGTTAGGCTTTGCTGTGTTTATAATATACTGTAATAGTTTTAGACGTAAAGTGTTTCTGTGCTACATATACACAAGAAACTGTTCATGCAAGAAATCAGCGGCCTGCTTTGTACTAGTAGAGGTAGATGTGGTACCTTCTGTTAAAAGGCCAGAACCAGCACCACCACTAGAGGCAGCACATAGCAGTCCCTGGTGGTCTAGTGGTTAGGATTCGGCGCTCTCACCGCCGCGGCCCGGGTTCGATTCCCGGTCAGGGAACTAGCTTTTTTGTTTTAAGGTTAGTTTTGTTTTTGCAATGTTTTAACAATGCTGTTGTGTTGTGTTACCACACAATGACTCATTGTTTAATACATAAACTGATATAAAATACAGAAAAAATACAACACATTTAGTTACAAATTTTAGCAAAGAAAAATGTGCTCCTCGTCAAGTTTCTAACAACAGCTGTGATATCCTATTAAGACCACTACCACTAGCAGAGGCAAGTTGTGGTACTTTTTAAAGGCCAGAATGTCCATCACTACCACCACTAGAGGCAGTGTGTGGCCTTTCTTAGACTATTCTCTTTAAAACACTCATAGCTTTCCCTGGTGGTTAGTATTAGGTGCTCTCACTGCCATGGGTTCAGAAAACACCTTATTATGTGCTCAAGTAGAAAACAACAAAGAGGCTGCAAAACACGGGTAGATTGTGGATGAACAACTGATATTTAATAAAGACATTCAAGAGTAGAAAATGTATTCTTTAATTCCAGGGTCAGACCACATATATATTATATATATTTTTGTTTGTTAAGACTGTCACTGCATCAGATTAGGCAATCATAGCGGCATTAATTCTTGCTGCCCCAAACTGCTGTGTCATGGCCGAGAGACCATGCTGCCTTTAATGGTGTGGCTTATGTACCCAGGAAACAGGTGGTAGAAAGCAACATCTGGTAACAACAATGTAAACAAACATTATCAGTCTGTATGATTCTGGGTGGCTTATGTTCAGAAAGAAAAGGCGATGCTGACCTTTCCTCAGTTCCCCCCTATGCAGCACCAATAACATCACTCCTTTTTAGTTTTGTCAGTTTTACATGGAAGAACATACTCTGCTCCTCATGGAACACAAAATCAGGCTGATATCACGGGGCACAGGCCACAGCAAATCAAGCACTCAGTCAAAAGATATTAACCAGTAACCTAACCAGTAACATGTAGGTTGGAGAACTGCTCAAAAAACTATGTAGGATCAGCTTTAATAGAGGACGAAACCTGAAAGCAAATTGTTGACAGATTGACTCTATACCAAACGGTCAACGGTTTCCTTCTTCTAAAGACTAATAGCAAAATGCAAACGACAGTTCAGTTCCTCCATTTTGCAAATATGGAACATCCACCCACCTCATAGTGGTATATCGTATTGGGAGAGTTCAAATTTCCAGACTAGCAGACAACTTAAAAGATCCCTCCTGTCATGTGAAGCATGTTGGATTCCTGAATTAGAGACTCACAGTTTTGGGAATGGATATGGACCTGATCTCAGGGTTGTCCTGTGAAACAGATCCAACCTACAGCCAAGTTCTAAAGCAAACTTTTTATAGTTTCATATAAATGTATTTTTCTATTATGGAAAAAATGTCTTAGGAAAGTTCCTTGTGATAAAAACAGACTTTTTTAATAAACCAATGCAGAGCTGTGTACTTATATTATTGGTCATGAATGTGGTAGAGACATCAAGGTAGTTTAGACTTCAAGCAACCAGATTAAAGTGAGAACTCCCACGCCTTTCGGTGGCTTTGCTGGTAATCGTTTCTAAAAAACAAGCTTGTACCAGACCCGAGTTCTGACTTCACGTGTTGGTGTATGAATATTGTGTGTGCAGCACAGCTCGACTCCCCTGCTTTACAAGCTTATAAAGCAACTGGGAACCATGATCAAGGCAACCGTAACAGCTCTAAGGCATGTTCCTCTACAGACTGAGGGTGTACTGAATTAGTACAAAGCAAGTTTGTCCATACCAGGGTGCTAATCAGTACTGGAGACCAGGAAAGCTAACAGTCAGAAGAGTGTTCTGGATGACGTCTGTACTAATCAGCATCTGCTCTGTCTCTAATGTTCAACTTAAACTATGTATGTTTAATTAATTGAAAGTGATACTGTTTATCTAAGGATCTTTTTTTAGTGAATGTTCAGTGAAACTTACCTCTGACTCCGAGTCATCATGGGACAGAGCTCGTCTGTAGCGCACCTTGCTGTTCCCCCGTGAGTCCTCCTCTCTCTCCTCTAGCTTTGCTTTTGTCCTGTGCTTCTTCATTAAGAAATTATCTACCACCCAGAACATAAGGGCCTAAAAGAAACAGAAAATACTGTGGTGAATAATTTTCCTCATGTGGAATTAACATGTGATTTTTATAATATTCAACTAAAACACAGAAGTTATTTTACATTCACAAGCACTCAAAGACAAAGGTCATGGTATGAACAAACAGGGATGATTTAGGTAGCTGATGACGGTCTCACTACATGTGTAGTGTACTGGTGTTGCAGGAGCTCTAAAATCAGTGTCCAAGAAAAACGTGCAGTAACAGCAGACTTACGTTGACGAAGAACGGAACGATGAGCATGACGATGGCCAGTTCCAGGTCAGGATTCTCTATAGGGTTGAGGAGGGCCAGCTGCAACACACACATATATGACACACAAGCACAGACGTAAGCATACACAGCAACACAAAAAGTACACTTAGCCTTAGACTACAAAGTAGAAATAGTACAATCAGTAGAGGTAATAATTCTCTGTATTTATTTAATGGAAACGGGATAAGCCACTGCAGCACACACAACTGGGAACCTGCCAGAAGCTAGAAAGACCATTAGAAAGTACACCTGTTATGCAAATAATGTTTGTGTTTGCTGAACAAATTTGTTTATGGGATTGTGAAACCAGAATGTACTGGTTTATTTTGACTGAGATGTTTACTTGAAGCATTTTGACTGTTGGAGAGTTTATATTACCAGAGGGGGAAAAAAAACAGCACTATGTAAATACATCTATTTAAAATTACATAACAAAAATGTAATGGTAAAACATGTATATCCAACACTTGACACAGCATACCATACATTTGAAAACTGGAAGGACACACTGATGAGATTACAGCCTCAAAGGTGCAAACAGACCCTTGTGTCAGCTCTTGTGTTTTGAATCAGGAATCTTAACTTAAACTTTTACTTAAACCAGCTGTGTAATTAAAAAAAAAAGAAGAACCTAGCAACTACAAAACATTGGATTTGAAGCCTTTTGTTGTTCCTTGTTTATTCACCGAAAGTTCAAAGTAACTGTTGTGGTATGTGTTGATGAAGTGATGAATTCATCAAGCGTAAACTGAGAGGGCACAGCACATCACTACAGGGATTCCAGAGAACATGCCTCTTGACCCATAACAGGTGTCCCTGGTGGTCTAGTGGTTAGGATTCGGCGCTCTCACCGCCGCGGCCCGGGTTCGATTCCCGGTCAGGGAACGTTTCTTTATGATTAGCGGCTGTGGCTCAGGAGGTAGAGCAGGTTGTCAACTAATCACATAATTGGCAGTTTGATCCCAGGCTTCTTCCCTGCGTGTCCAAGTGTTCTTGGGCATGATACTGAACCACAAACTGCTGTCAAAGGCTGTGTCATCAGTGTCAAAGAAAGGCACTATACAAGTACAGTCTTAGTACTTGTCTTAGACTTCAGGGAGCACAAACAAATCACACTTGGCTCACTGTGTGAAATTCAGCATCGAAACACAAGAGTTCATGTCTGTGACAACTTTACGTTCAGTCTTTGTTGGCTGTAGGTGCTGTCTTGTTTTTCTCCACACATGCCATTTCTCCTCCTTACCATCTCAATGAGCATGCATGTGATGTTGAAATCTTATTATTTTTATATGGTCACAAAGCAGTTCAATATAATGGCTGTATGTGCTGCAACACTTTCATTTCCCTGCTATCTTTTTAAAACGTTAGTCTTTTTTCTGACCTTCTTCCACTGCGGGATGAGGAGGACCAGCATGATAAGGACTTTCTCAAACATCATGATGAGGATGTAGAGGATACACTGGCCCAACCACGCTGTGCACTGCACTGGCTCCCCTAGACAGACAGACAGACAGACACAGACAGACAGAAGGGAAAGCGAGACAGATTACTGTGAAGAAATCTGCTTTGGCATTCAGATATGTAGCACCGATCATTATTAGATTTCACCGATTCAGAGTTACACAAACTGTTTTGGGGACAAAAGAAGGCACTAGGAATGTAATGTGAATGACATTGCAGCACTGCAGTACTGAGGGCAGCTACTGCCCTCCATTGGGCATTACAGGCATTTTAGGAATGTGCTGGAGCTCCCACTTTACCACTCACACACACAGTCCTCACCATATTCTCCAAAACGCAGAGAGTCCCACTGCCTCCACTCTACAATAGCACTGACGGCTCTCACCCCAGCATAGATGATCAACATGCCCAGAGAAGCATCCAACAGGAAGTTAATGAGGTATCTGGGAGAGACAGAACAGTGCATGTAATGCAAAACTGCAGTTCTAGCCTGCTTTCCTTTTAACAAAGTTTCTTGGAAATGTATTTGCGACATGCAGAATCGGGAAGCTTGAGGAGAACAGCCAAATAAAGGATTGACTCACAATGAGCAGGGATCCTCCTCTGTGAGGTCTGACAAGTAGACGTTGGCAAAGTGGATAAACAGCATCCCGATGGCCTGTTTGGAGGTGTCCAGGAACCTGCAGAGACAAGACACTTGATATGCTTCCGAGGCACTCCAGTGGGATTCATTTGATGCCTTTGCAGAGAAACGAATAAAAGCTAGCTGAGCTGCCTTACCAGATCCTCCAGGGTCTCCTTTCATGTTTTGGCTCCCTGAAGCGTTTCACTGTAGAGGAAAGAGTGTACCACAAAGATAGCGGGAATTTACTACATATCATTCGTACAAACAAAGAGGAACATACAATCAATCAAAGAGAATCTCCTTTGTCTTCATTTAACCAAGTTACAACCCTCTTATGAGCTGTCAATGATCCAAAGATCACTGCAGTGGTTTTATAGGTTATTTGTTTAGTCCAACTGAAAATCTTGTACTGGCATATTTATGATTTGGAAATGAGAGCTGACATCCCCTTTTTGAGCAGTTATACCACCACACAGGTAGGCTCACAAGTGAGATGTCACACAGTTTATTGCTGAAGTACCAGGCGATATGTTGTTGGTCACAGAGGAAGCAGAACTAGTGGTCAAAAACATGTTCGAAAACCTGCTAATACCTAATGCAGCAGCTATAAAAATATCAGAGCAATATCATGCTCTTATTTTCAGCTCAATGTTAAGTTAACAGGAAACAGAGAAATGTTTTTTTCAAGATGTCTAAAAGGAAGAAGTGGACCAGATTTGGTATTTTGTAATCAAAATCATTGCCAACATCTAGCCTGACCAAATTAAGAAACACAGTAGACATAAAGTGCATCTGTCCATACGGACTCAAACTGATCTGTTGTAGTAATATGATGTATGTGTGCGTTTGAGTGCAAAACCTTGTCCTCCAAACTTATTTTGGGTTAGGGCTATCAAAAGTATTGATACTTTGACAATACCACGTGTTTAAAACAATACAATCTCCGTTAATGACACATTCAATAGGATCTAAAGAACCTAAGTTATTAAAAAAAAACAAATCAGACAGTCTGTCCTCCTCTCGTGTGGTCGATCACACAGCTCTACTGCAGGGATACAGAGAGACGTTAGCTATATTACGCAAAAGACACAAACACACAACACAGTGTTTATTTTGTAAGAATGAGTAAACACAATAAACTCAAACGTAATTAACACCCATGTGGCTCAACTGCTGCTGGATCGTGGGGGGTTGCAACACTAACATTATCATTCTGTGGGAAAATCTGCAAACGGTCCTCCTTTCTAATTTTTCTGAACCAACACTGTGTTCAGGTTGTTTACATTGTTTTGCATTTTAAAAATTAAACCGTATATCATATTTTGTGTGCCAAGACCTTTTACTGTGGTATCGAAAGAGGTATCAAGTATCGTTTTTTTAAAATACTAGTATTTTATACTTCTATAGTATACTGTAGCACCTTTTTAGATTCCTCATTTTAATTATTCCCTTTGTAAAAGAGTCATGGAGTTTTATGTAAGATGGCTCATCATTGAAAGCAGTGACATGTCCAACACAAATAAAGCCCTTGCTGTTCTTCACAATAGTGAGTTGTTGTCCATGACACCCTCTTCTTTTAACTCCTATGACACAGAGCTGCACGAGAGAGGAGCCTTTCCACATTACGCAACCAATGATGTACTTTTCCAACATCAGACACAGACCGTGCATCGTTCAACGTTGCAACACAGTGGATGCATTAAACAATCAGACTTCTCAAAACGTAGCTAAATAACAGCACTGCCTAATCGTCTATTCCAGGCTTTTGTGCTTTTAGGGTGGCAGGTTACACTGCAAAGCTGTGACTTCAGTTTCTGCTCTGAGCAAAAGTGTGACTTCAGACTAAACACACCCTGTGCGCAGCTGGGTGTGATGTGAGCGCAGGCGGAGGCCTACTTCTCCTGCCTGGAAAGGGAAAAAAACAAACCAAACAAACACTAAAGATCATTCCTAATCCTGCAAGCCTGCTGCGACACACAAAACTGTGACGGCTCTCATTAGGGGAGACATTGACATAGACTGAATGGAACCATGGCTAAGTGTGGGTTTTCTGTCTATGCCAGTATCTCTGTGTCTGTCTAAATATAACTTCCACTGCCCAGCTCCAATATAAAGCCACCTTAACTAGGGATGGAAATGAACCTGTACTGAACATGTACTGGTTCCTACCAAGCATCCTCAATAAAGAGAAATGTTTATGACTGTGAAGTAGCTGCAGGGTATAGATAGTACACCTTACTTAAAACTGTTCTAAACACAGTGGAACATTATTTGTATGTAAATCAGTATTACACAAGTGTATTGAAGCTGCAGGCGTCATTTTTCGTTTTACAAACTAACTGCCACCAGCAAAGCTCTGGTAAAAAAAAAAAAAAGACAGTTTCCTGATGAATTTACATAATAGATATGGAAGGGAAGGAAAAGGTGCAAACATGTGCCACACTCCAACTACAGCCAATAACTTTACGAGAGAAGAAGTCAGCAGCTGTTGTATGATACAGAGCTGAGACTCTGTGTTTAGAAAGCCTTTCTATCTCCCTGTTGTTTGTCTGTTCCTGTTATAGACTGGAGCATGAGCCTCCCAGCCGGGATCAATATCGCATGTGATTAACAGAGTGATGCTATTGGATAATTGTCCGGTTCGCTCAGCAGCTGGAGTCAGATATCTGACACACAGTCAGGCCATACTCACACATGAGCGTGCTGAAAGCCACCACGGCCAGAAGTCCTTGCAGGAAAATCCCAAACGAGTCCATCAAGGCGCCGTTCTCGCACCCGCGGTTATCTGCACCCGGCTTCGCGGTGGAGGGCACCGACGTGTTGGGAAAGGACACGGCGGACATCCCTGCTCCCACCGGACCTGTCAGTGCCACGTCTCCGACCTGGGACATCTTGTTAACACCGCTAACTGCATCCATGGGACAGAAGACTAATTTAAATAAGTCGACAGACAGTAGCCTTTCACGCAGACTCCGCGTGCTTCCCGCTCCTCGCCGGCAGTTGTTGGTCAGCTAATCGATATGTTGAGCCGGACAGTCTTCGGTGAAAGATGGTGGCATCCTCTTCCTTCCAAGCGCACACTCATTCTGCTTCAGGCATCCATACAGCCATAGCAGCTTTTGTCGGGAGTACAGTCGTCGCAAACAAAACAAAAAAAAACGTAACTAGAAGTTGCACTAACTAAAGTATCACTATTTAACTCGTGTACACTCTCTGAAGGTGCCGCGTTAGGAACGGGTTCGGGTTTTGAAGGTCCATGCAGCGGTGGAAACCTTTCGTCGCTTGGCTCTGCAAGCTAACATCTAGTGACGGACACATGAGCCAAACATGTCATGCAGCTGCTCAGACAGACAAAAGCACTATTGAAACTGACTCTTGATATCAGCGCAGGTCAAGCAGTGAAAGCGGAGAGTTTAGCCGACAGTCAAACAAGCGTCCGTGGTAAAAACGAGATGCAGCGGCTGAGATGCTATCACCCCTGAACCAGCTAGCCCACAGCTAACTCCTCGGCTCTGAGCTAACGCTAGGCTAACAAACTTATATTTCCTCTGACACTGAAAAGCGCGTGTACCGGACGCTCGTGACTACAGCGCCTGTAAAAACCGCTCTCTTTTTTTATATCAGAAAACGATTAAAATGAATAACTGCAGGTCACGGCTCACGCTCATCCAGCTGCTTCCCTGCCCAGCAGTGCCCACTCCTGTTGACAGACGTTTTTTGTCATGTGACCTGCGTAACCGCCAACTGCATGCTGGGAAATGTAGGACAAACACCATCAACATTGGTTGCTCACGGTTTTAATTGCAGTCTCTTCTTTTAAATAGCAGTGATGATCTTTTTTTAATTATGAAAAAAAAAAAGCTGTTCCATTGTTCTGAGCACAGCAGAAAAGTACAAGCAAATGAGTAAACAAAGAACCAACGGAGGATTTACTCACAAAATGAAGCACGTTACAGTAAATCACACTACGGGAACTGGTAAAAAGAGGGGAAAAATTGATTTTACAAAAACATCTTCTTTTAAAACTGTCATTTATAATTAAGTTGTTAAAAATAATGACTAGTCAACAATATGAAATGGCTCAAATAATCAACTTTAGCTGAATTTTTTTAACCTGTAACTGTATATTTTGGGCATTTACACATTGCTTATGCAGAAAGTTAATTGCTCAATAGATCTTTTTTTCTTTCACCCTGTTGCACTAGAAGATATTTGCTTATATACACTATATACAAACATGCACTGTCATATTTGCATACTACCACACAGTACATGGTTTTGCTTGTGCTTGCATTACAGAATCCTCGTACTGTAAACTGCTCTTGCATACTGTAGAAACTTGAACAAGAAAGCAATTTGATCTGAGATGAAGAGCCCCACCTTTTAGATCTGTTGTTGAGGAGAGTGTATCATAATTGAGCTGGATGATAGCTGCAAATGGTGTTGGTACAGTATGCATGTCTGGTGTTTGCACAGAAATCAAATTCCATACCATGAGACAGCTCACTGACTCTTTCTTTTAAATCTATCATCTACTTCCATATTAGGAAACTTACAAATCATATTTATTTTATGCAACTTGTATATTTAACTGTGCAGATTATTTTGGTATTTGCTTAATATTCCAAATAATCTCTTTTTTTTTTAAAAAAAACAGTCTCTGGGAGTTATCTTATAGTTTCTTGTTTTTTCAACCAGTTGGTACTCCACAATGCAGCTTGGAGCTTTTGCAGTGCAATGGATTTTGGGGAAAAACAGTTTTTAAGCGCTTCAATGCAAGTGGGCAGTCATATACCCTGTGTACCCTCACCCACAGCAAAAATGCTGAACATCTTTTCAGTGAAATCGGATTTCACCAGATTAGGAGGTAAGACCATCTCTTTCCTGACTCCAGCAGATGATAGCAAATGTTAACTAACAGATACCAAATATGCTAGGTTTGGCATGACAAGTAAAAGCTGTGATATTACAGTGGTGTTCCCTTTTAGAAATGGAGTTGTAGCACTGGCACTCAAAATTCATCCTCATGAAGAACGATGAAATAAAAAGGGAAGAATCTGTGGCACTCTAAAGACACAAATAAATTAAGAAGCCTTTATAGGATAGCTAGAAACCAGCCTCTTTTAACCCAAAAACAAGTTCTTGATGATTTTCATTTTTTGTTTTTTTTAAATATAAAAACATGGTGGTATCAATAAAGGCTTTTATACTTATTTACAGCATTAAAGTGCCTTGAATTCCTCTGTCTTTCACTCTTCTGCTGTGCCTTCCTAAACAGCACCTGAACTGTTTTTGACCTTATGTAGCTCTTCTTCTTTGTTCTTTCTTCAATGATCAGAAAATGTTACTTGGTCCATCTCACGGTCATGCTTATCTGACACAATGTGGTATATGCAGGATTCTAAAGGATGTCCAGTGTTAGAAAAATCAGTCGGAAAATACAGTGTTTTTCACAGAATTAATACACAGATCAAGATGTAGTCATGTCCATATTAATTCCCCATCAGCTACGTGGCAAACTGTTGATAAAACGCCAGCTTGACCCTCTCAATGTGATGGCACAGCTTGATGGCTGGTCCCAGCTTCAGGTCCATACACTCTTGCACTGTTGGGAGGTTCAGCAGCAGCAGCGCCTGTCCATCAATCTCCTATAAAAATATAAATTCATGTATATGAATATATAAATTGATGTGATTAAGTTAAAATTTAGTTTTGGCACAACTATCTGGAATATTGGTATTTTCTATTCGTGGCGGCGGATACAAGTGTATAATCCACTTATTGCAGTCAGTGAGCGCTCATCCTGAGTGGCCATTAAATATTTCTTACCTGATCCAGGAAAATCCGTGCAAGTGGTGCACAGTCAGTGGTCCTGATGAAACGAACCACATCAGTAACACTCCACTCCAGTGGGCTGGTGTCCAAACACAACTTCTGAGGAGGCTCAGTCTTTGAGGTCTATAAACACAGAGATAGGATGAGTCAGAGAGAGAGACTCTTAGAGATTTAACAGCTCCCAGCTTATTTTAACCCTTACAATTGATGCTAACAAGAAAGGGTATCAGATCTGAACATTTCATGAATGTAACACGGCCTGACTCTTTCAGTCTTGCTGATTTTCTCATGAGGTGTTCAGGTCACAGTGAAAACATTCAAAATGTAACTGAAATGGATTAGTTAGGCAGAGACAGGGAATTGAATCTAAGGAGAGGAGAGGTGGGATTGTGCAAAAGAGAATTTTTATTTCACACTAGTCTACAATAGAGTATTACATCTGGAGGAAGAGAGCTACAAAATCAAGACTGTGTCACGGGGCTGACAAGGAAGCTGCACAACCTGGGACAGGGTTGTCGACCGGAAAATGAGTTAGTCAGACTTGTGGAAGATCCCACAGGCAACCCTCAGAATTAGGAATGCTGTTCTATGACACTCCCAACACACACCCCTCACACATCTTACCAGCCATCATGAGGCCACCGAAGGAAAAAAGACAAAATGCTCAGAACTGGCTGCTGAGTGCAGGTGGAGGCTGGCTGGAGGACCACAATTTACCCTGTGTAAGTTGGATTCTGAAGCTTAATGGGCCTTACTACCACATGCATGCTGAGGGATAAGAGGTGAGAGGAGGAAAGCTGAAGAAGGCAACAAAAGATCTGGCAGAGGAGGCGTAGAAGAGCAGCTTTTGACTGTGGCTGAGAAGGAAGCCACCAGAAGAAATTCCAGGAGTGAAGGAGCAAAACATTGAGGATCTGTCTGAAATTTTAACTTTAATGTAAAAATACCAGTGAATACCAATGAATATTTTCACAATGTTTCAGTCATTGTTATTACCAAGTAATTTCAAAAGTTCTTGTGACTTTGATTACCTTTGGTGAGGGAGGGCGGTTCTCATCATCAGAGAACGAAGGTGAGCGGGGTTTCCGGCGCCGACGTGTTGGCCTGGGTGTTGCTGGTGGGGACGGCGATGGCGTGGCGGGCTGCGACTTGAACGATTGTTCAGAATCATCCTGAAGGTCATCCTGCAGCTCCGAGCCAGAGTCTTCACTTAGGGAGTCATCTTCATCTAGATCTTCTTCCTCTCCACTGCCCTGTGAGCCAAACACAATGACAACAGTCCATTAGCACAAATTCAAAAAAACGTTTGAGGAAGAATTAAAGTTAACAATGGTTTGACAACACAACTGACACGTGCTTTCATATATTGCTTAATGAAGAAAATGCGTGTGCTACCTGTGGAGACCCAGCAGGCGTGTTGTCCACTGAGGCTGAGGAGCGTCTCTTCTTATGGACAAAGAGCTGCTTCCTCCTCTTCCTCCTCCTCCCTCTTCTCTTCACCACACCACCCTCCAGGTTGGTGTGGCCCCCGGGTGGACGGCCAACACGTTTACTCTTCTTCTTTCCACAGTAATATGCTGGTGAAAGGCAACGGGCGTTATTGTGAAATAAAATGAATACTGATTTTAATACATTCTCTGCAGGAAAAGCATGCTGATGGGGGATATGTGCTGTCTGGTGTGATATGAAAACATAAGAGAAAATGTAATGGTTTGTCTGTTGCCATTAAATTGCATCAGTTTTTTAAATCCCAAAACTGCAGTGCAGCAGAAAGTAAACACATCAACAAATCTGTGACTTCGGTTGGTTCAGCAGTTCAGATGGAAGAGGCCACACATTCTGACACATATTTTCAGCCAGCCATACCTGCTTATATATTCAAACCTATTCAAACTCTAGCCCTCTGCTTCACAGAATTTTGTATTCATTAAGGGAGCATTTATGTACTCAGTGATTATTTCTCTTCACAAGAAACACAAATGAAAAGAGCTAAAGGTTTCTTAAAAGAGGGGAGACGAATGAGCTTTGTGTTCAATCAGAGCATGTTTGACTAATGTTTAGAATCAAGGTCACAGCTGACAAGAAAGTATACAAGATTTCTGAGCCATTTCAAATTAATCATAGCAATTACTTTTATAAGAAAGCAGCCACCTCACATCACCCGATAAATCATTTGAAGTCTCGACAATCAGCAGTCTCTAGTTCTGTAAACCGCTTACTGTATTTAGTCTTGGTGAGGACGGAGCAGTTCTCAGAGCAGTGCTCCAGAACCATGCGGGGTCCAAACAGGTTTGGGCAGCACTCTAGCTTGATGCAGGTTTTCCTGCAGAAGTCTGCTACACGGTCTGCAGTACGGACGATTTCCACAGTGGCCCGGTAACTCTTTCCCTTGTACCTGACATTTAAAGAAAACCAAGTTCAAACAGGCAGCAGATTTCAAAAACTTAAGGAAAAACGTATCAGAGTCTTCTCACTCACTAAAGCTCCTATTAGGTCCCTGTTTCATCTAACAAGGTTCCTACATCAAGCAAGGTCCCTGCTAAGTCATTGCTTTAATGAAGTATCAGGACCTTGTGCTGGCTTCCGATGTACAGATATTTATTTCCACTTGTACATTCAAGTACACATTTAATCCAGCATGTGTCCTGGAATAGTCTAGCTGTGAACACTCCTATTATTCCTGCAGGTTTTCTACAGTGCAGAGAATTCTCAGTGCTGAGGATTTAATGGCGTTTCCCCTCACTTGGCTTTGAGTGTCTCTCCATGGCCTTGCCAGCGGCTCTCCTGGTCCAGCTGCAGCTCTCTCAGCACCCGACTGGGCTTGTACGCTGAGTTTATCAGCAGAGTCAATACCTGGATAAAGACAAGCATAGAATTGGAGGTTATCTGCAGGTTGAGGGGTTGGGTCTTTAATTCTTTAATGGTGCTATGTGTAGCATTTTAGTCACTTTTTATTACCATTAAAGTGACTGTTTATTGGCAGCAGTTTAGCTAGTTTAGCCTTTCCTACATGTCACTACTACTGGTTATTAATTTGTAAGACTGCTTTATGGTAGCACACAACTTTACCACATAATGCAGAGGGAACGCTATCCTTTCATTACAAATCAAACTAAATCTATCTGTTTCTTGATATGACACACTGTAGAATGAGACTCAAAGGAAATCACCTAACTCAGAAGGGAGGAAGGAGCACAAGCAGCAACTTCCCCTTTCTGTCAGAATGCGACAGGGCTCGTGGGAAATGTGGCCTCCACATTTGAACATGATTAGATTTGTTTCAGGCTAATATTCGAGTGAACAAGAGCTAAATTCTAACTTTAACATGCTCACGATGACAATATCAGCATGCTGATGTTTAGCAGGTATAAAGTTTACCCCATTTACCATTTTAGTTTAGCGTATTAGAATGCTAACACAAACAGTGGACACAAAGTACAGCTGAGGCTGATGGGAAGGTCATACATTTTCAGGTATTTAGTTATAAACCAACAAATTTGACAAGCAAAAGAAAGGGTTCCTTGGAGCTTACAATTAAAATAATAAACATCACAATGACAATCCACCTCAGTTGCAGACAAAAAACCCCTGCATATATCACCATCTACCGTCATGTTTGTGTTTAGAGTTTGAGGGATGAGTTCTGTATTTTTATGTTATTTAGACATTAAAAAGCTGGATTAGCCCTCTCACCTCTTTGAGCACAAGGACACAGTTTCCAGGGCCAATGAACTGAGGCAGCTCTGCAATGCGTCCCTTGTTAAGGTAAGGCCCAGAGAAACAGCGATGGTTGAAGTAGATCTTGGGACAGCAGTATTTCCCATTCCCTTGTCCTGCACATGGACACAAAATGAGCTGTAGGTGATCAAACTACTACAGACTAACACAGACAGTGAATAGACAGGACACATCGCATTCTTCAATGAGATCTGAGATATACTACTCACCTGTCTCTGACTGGCTGGCCATCTGCTGTTTTACAGTGTCAGGTGACGATGACTTAGGTGGAGTTCGACTGTAAAGTGATGAAAATTAAGTCAGATGTTAAAAGAGCTGGACTTGACCCATTTAAATCAGTCTGCATCCCACTCTTCCTCTTATACTCACTGTTTCTCAGGCTGCACCACAGCGATCTTCCTCTCTTTTTCAACTGAAAAACAAAGGTAAGACTAATGTGTCCACAGTCGCACTATTGCATTATGCCACTAATTTGAAGGGCAGGGTAAAAAACCTGATAGTATAATGTTTGTCATGGCATTAGTAACACTCTCGTTAAGGCAGATGTGTGAAGACCATGAGAGACCACTATGATGACTCATATTGTATACCCGAGGGTTTGATGGGGTAGACGAGTGGATAACCATTTGTCTCACACCAGCTGACAGGGAAGATGTCGAGGGAGTCCACATGAACTATCAGCTCTGGCATCGGCTGCTTCAGTCCTGTACAAACAAAAAAAAAACCACACACACACACACACACACACACACACACCTATTATATATATCATTATTATAGGGAGGGGTGGAGTGGGAGAGGTTTAAGAGTTCTGCCTCTTCAGGAGACTATATAATGGATCTTGTGATAACCACTCAACTATGGATCCACATTGGTTAATGCTCTACAACAGGCATGTCTAAAGTCCAGACCAGGGGTCAATCATGGCCTGCGGTCAGATTTCATGCAGCCCACAGCTTTGTTTTCATAATGTATTATTTGTGGCCTGCTGGGATTGATTGGGATCAGATACCATATGGCTGGGAGATTTGGCTTTTTTGGTTGACATAATGCAGCATTTGAATGCACTAAAGGTTAACCTCTGAAGACATAACCGCTGGTGTTATGTACATGTACATGTGACACAAAATACTTTGTTATCTGACTTCTGAAATAAAAATCAAATTGTTACAGAACAGTTACTGGTAATTTTTTAATTTCTAAAATGTTAGTATTGGCCCCCAGGCATATTCATACTGTCAAATCTGGCCCTCCTTTAAAAGAAGTTTGGACACCCCAGCTCTATGATTGCACAGAAATTAGGCATGTTCATATTTTCAAAAGATAACCCCCATTCTTTCAGTACTCCATCTTACCTTCCAGACTGAGCCAAATGTATTGCCCTTTGACTCTGGTAACAGTTGCCACGTGAATGTTCTCGGGTGACAACGGGTTGACGGCCTCTAGTTTCATGGCCTCTTTGAAGCTGTGGTCGCACTGCTCCTGGTAAATAAAGAGAGAGGGGAGAAAACTCATGTGAGAGCTGTTTTACAGCAAAGCATGTGTGTGTGTTACATGATTTATGTCCATCAATTGGCTTTGATAAAAGAGAGAAAAGTCACAGTGAGCCACCTGTTGACTACTTATCTAACTGTGAACATGTACTATTATCACTGGCATTTGATTATGTTGTCAGTGAAATGGGTAAAATCTCATTTCCTACATTCTGTCACATGACAGGAAGATGTTACGATAAAAACATTTCTGACGGTATGGGATCGCAAAACACCAAATCTATTTCCGCTACAATATAACAAGGCTGCAAAAAGATTGGCAATCAGCTTGCATGTCTGCCAGCTTTATAGCATTGATAGCCATGTTCAACCTCTCTTCTTGCATTAAACTCGTCCATATGATAAGCAGTTTACACAAAAAGGTGGCCATGAGATACAGAAGGCTGCTACAGTACAGGCTGTCAACATCAGTGTCTTTTTTAAGGTCTGGATCTAACCCTCTCACAGGCATTAAGTCACATACAAACTGAACCTGTATACAGTAAAAAGGTTATTTAATTTCAGTAGCCTGAATTTCTGCTTGGATAATGCAACACAAGTAATAGGAAGGAAGCTCCGACAGCTTGCTAATGGTGATTCATTCATGCAGGCACACTTGCATTATAGCACAGACCCTAATGCAGCCTTCATACCACAGCAATAATAATCTACGAGAAATTCCATGTTTAATTGTCATGTCAAGGACAGCTCAAGATGTACTGGGAGCAGGTTTATAGCTCATCTCACATTAACTCTAGTGGTGGATTTTTACACAAGATAGCCCCTTAAAGTGAAACCTGACCAGTGTAAACTTGGAAAACTGAGGTAGCCTTACAGTTGGGAAGCAATGCTGAGGAGCTGCCTCGGCCTCACACTGTTTCAGGTAATCTGCCCAGTCAAAGTCTGGACCCTGGTATCCTGTACATGATAAAATAAAGACAGAACGGACAGAAAGAGAGAAGCAGATAAAGCCAGGGATAGAAGGGAAAAAACACAAGTGATCTAATTTGTTATTTATTATATTCTGATATCACCCACAGCTGATAAAATACAACATTTGACATAGCAGACCTGGTGGGGGGCTGAGAGGGAGCCCATTTTTTAGGCTCCACTGAGCAGGGAAGATCCCCGGACTGTCTCTGTGACATAGGTAGGACCTCCCGGCACCCTCTGATTCCTCAATACCACAAAGGTCATCCATCGTCACCAGGAAGTACTGCTCGTTGAACACCTGAAGTGAAGAGGAGGTCATTTTGGGACACTTCCAGACATGCTTAATGACAGCTGTAAAGTTTTCACCATCTGTTTCAGACAGAGTCATGCTAAAGTAAAGTTAAAGATCTACAAGACCACTGTTTCTAATACCTTATATACCACATACCACCTGAGAAATGTTTTGTCCCTAAGTACCACTATTTTGAGAGACATAAAAATTCAGGCCAACCCT
This sequence comes from Larimichthys crocea, assembly GCF_000972845.2. NCBI lineage: Eukaryota > Metazoa > Chordata > Actinopteri > Sciaenidae > Larimichthys > Larimichthys crocea. Next base: position 4,342,686 of record NC_040016.1, on the reverse strand, counting down.
GTTCAACTATGGACAGTTCACACAGGGGGGCAGGTTTACTCCTAATCAGAAGATTAATTATTGCTGACTTATTTAATCCTGAACAGCACCGGTTCAAGAACCAGAGTTCAATCGGTAGAAAAGTGGTACTCCTGATCTGTACTTTCCTAATATTTCCTATTTGGAGCCATGATTGTAGAATTATGCATGGACTACATAAATGAACGTGACAACATATCAGGCAGATATTGAAACAAAATATTCCAGTAAATGCTAAACTTATTTTAAATAACATTCCATATCTTAGTTTCTTCATTCAAACTGTTGTAAATGATTTGATGCTCGGGGAAGATCGTTTAACTATGTAAACACAGTATGATAATGAACATACACAACTATGGCCAAAAAACAGCAAACAGGGGAGGAACATCACAGCAATTCGATAGGAGCGTCTGTTACCTTGGTGACAGTTGCAGGCCTGATGGAAATAGGAGCAGCAGGGTCAACAGCCTCCAGTTTCATTCCTTCCTTGAAACAATGAGCAGCTATGGCAGGCTGATCCTGAGACAAAAAACACACACAGAGTAATTTCGAAAATCTCAGCTCTTAGAAAGGTTGCAGCATCTTAACTAATGGATAAAAAGTGGTCAGCATAAAAGGTATGGGTGGCAGTACCTTATTCAACTCTGCAATCAAAGCTTCATCCTGAGGCAGGTCACTGATCCTCTCTCTCACCTCCTCCCACTCTTCCTCGGTCCGCAGAGCCAACAGGTCTGAAACAAACAAACAAACAAACGTAAATCAGCTGCTGAAGAGGTAACCCTCACCTCCTGATTACCGGCATATAATTTGATTATCAAAGAAATATTTAATAAAAGGATAAAACTCAGTGCACTCTTGTTGGAATAACTAAACCTTGATAACTCAACGTGGCAAAACAGTCTGTGTGTCAGCATGTTCTCTCTTCTGGATCTCCAGATAGGTCACCACAGTTAATTGAAGAAGAGAACAAACAAACAAACAAAAAAAACAATAGCTTTGTCCTTTACAATTTTGCAACCACAAAACACATTAACTTCTTTTCAGAGGGCACTAGGTTCCAGACGGTCTCAAAAAAAAAAAAAGATAATGTGCAGAAATAATAGGGCTGAACTTCAGTTGTTACCTTTCATTCCATATGAAAAAGCTTGCTAAAATACCAGTAATATAAAAAGCTACAATTATGAACAGTTGTTTAATGCACCACTGCCGTGCAATACATTCTGTTATTCACACACACACACACACACACACACACACACACACACACACACACACACACACACACACACAGTCAATAAGCCTTTAACTGTGGTACCAGAAAGTAGATCAGCTGTGTCAGGAGAGAGATATAACCTCCGGTGCTTCTTACATCTTGCATATTAACAAACTTTATTCATTTCAAGGGCATTAGCAGATTGTGGCCCCAAAAACAATGATCTATCTAATCCTGCAGGGAAAATCAATTTCAAGGTCTGGCGGGATACCATCTCTTATTCTTTCACTACATACTTGTCATAGTGTTATCTGATCAAATAAAGTATATGACATATCTGACTGAGCAAGTAGGAATAAACACAATGTTTCTAATAATAAAACATAATATCTGATACATAACTGGACATGCATACAGTACATGATTGCCCTGTCAATTCTTCATGTGCACATTTCATCAGAAATGAATCATGCCTGCTTTGGCAGTAAACCTTGAGATCTAGACATCAATTTTCAGTTCTTCCTTTTGCTTCTGAATATACAAAATCTGACCCATGTCAGTGCCACTGACCTGAGGGAGGCCTGAGGGTGCAGCCGTGCTCTTTGGCCCAGCCGGGTGGGTGGAGGCGTGGGTGGAGGTAAAAGAGCCAGAGGGTTGCGGGTGTGTCTGGGAGGCCTTCTGTGCCTACCAGGCGCAGTTTCAGCCTTCCTCCAACGTTCTCCTCTACCTCTGCGGCCCAGGCCAGCCCCAGGTCAACACTGTCCTGAAGCTCCACGTAGCAGCCTGCACAGAGGAGCTCTACTGGGTCTCTTCCACGCTGGGGCTGTGGGGGAGGTGAGTGAGGGGTGGTAAATGAGATGCTGATAGCACACACACACACTTACACAAACACAAATGAACACACGCCTAGGCAAGGAGAGGAATTTGTATTGGGAGAGAATGCGTTGCATGACTAAGTGGCAGAACTGAAGCACAGTCACTGAAAGCTAACTAATGGCTCCAAAGAATTTCACAGGCTGTTCCTACAGCGAATTCGCTTTCAGCAGCACAGTCTTGGTGCCGTAAACAAAAGTTCAGAGCCAGGTTTTTTTTTTTTTTTTGGAGCCTTAGGACTTCATATCTAGCATATCTAATTTAGTTCAACTTCACCTTCAGTCCAATGGACATGGATCTTTTCAGCATTTCAAAATGAACGTGACAAAAAGACAAAGCACTAACACAACAAAAGCAAGTAGGAAACAGTAAAACATAACATGACAGTTGTACTGTTGTAAGTGTGAGAGAGAGAACACTGCAGTGTTACCATTGACAACTGTGATCACCTGAGGGTATAAGCTGTCAACTTGGTGGTTTATTATGTTTTATGTTAGTTTCTTATGTCACTGAACTTGTCTTCCCACTCGAAAGTCTAATTTTGACAACCTCAACAGTTTTATTTAGTGCATTATGTGTTTTTTTTTAAGTTGTCAAATCAATCAAATCAATACTGATAAAGGACATTGTTCTTGGCACAGAGAGAGACTTGAAAGAAAGAGAAAAGCTAACGCCCCACCCAGGGTGTGAGGAGTTTCTAATAAGGACAGCTGCTCCGTTCTCCTGCCTTACCAATTCCAGCAGGTTGGCAGGCGCGCTGCACTCCTCAGCCAAGGCCTTTTCCAGCAGAGCCTCCCATTCCTGGTGCTTCTCACGCACACCTGAGTTGGATCATACACACACAGTGTTTATTTTATTAACCAAACAACCAGGTGGGCTCAGGATCACAAATACACTTCTCTGCCTAGTCTCTCTTAGTCAACTTGAATCACAGCATCATCTATTAAATAACTACAGGATTTAACAGATAATTAAATCTAATATGACTTTCATACTGTGAACAACTTTGTTTCAATAGGTTAACATATCTAGGTATCAAATATTAATTAGGTCGCATTAATAAAAAAATGCTTCAGCACTCAACACACAAACTGAAAAACATCTAGTTTCTAGAAAAAACTATTTCTCATGAAACTAAAAACATCAGTAGGGCAACACACGTTTTATCTGAAACTACTCTGGCAGCAGTTTATCAAGAGACAGAAATATTTCAACAAGAATTTTCATTATTCCTTGCTATGCTGAACAAATGCAATCTGCCAGCTTTTACTTAGTTGAGTTCCACTATTAAATAGCATTTTGAGAACAAAACACTTCATGCCCCCTCCACTGCAGAGCCTCATCTCGCCTGTCCCTAAAGCACTCACAGAAAAAGAAAAGGAAAAAACTGAAGTGGAAGCACTACATTCGAACTAAATTGACTGAAAAACTAATTTATCTTAAAAATGCATTATTGTGTGAGAATTTAATTCACAAAATAAAATAATCAATATTTGGAACCAGACCAACTTCTCCAAGTGCCCATAGGCAAATTACAACTGCCAGCAACTATGCTATGTCTCACCCTCAGGGGCCCTCATGGTCTTTCCATGCTGGCGGCTCCAGCCCAGCGGATGGAGGTCTGCAGTCATGATGTCACACCAGAAGTCAGCGCGCCGGTCGTCCTGGTATCCCTCATAGCGGAGCAGCAGCAACTGGCCACATGTGGTGATGATGTTGGCCACCCAGTACGGACTGTCGGCCTCCGAGCGCACGCACACCTCTAGCTTCATGCCTGGGGTCAGTCCTGTCTGCAGGCCCTGGTCCACCTGAGACAAGGACAGAATCATTAGCTTGATTGGCAAATGCACAAACTGCATTTTAAGTGTTAAAAAATTAATACAACCGACAACTTTCATTTTATGCTATTGTTATACTTATTCCAGTTAAACCTTCCTTCCAGTTTGCAGATCAGCATCATGTGAAAACTATAGAAGCTTTGTTAGAGTTAGTTACAGTGGGTGATGTTACACTGACTTCTGTGTTCATGCTTTAAGACTGGATGCTTTCATAGCTGTACCCATTACCAGGAGGTTTACTAGCTGATTCATTCCATAAATTTCAGTAATGCTTTCATTTTTTTTCAGTTTGAAACTAACTATCGGTTAGTTGAAACCTTATAAAGACTTCACACAGATGTCTAATAACTGATTATGAATAGCTGCTGTGAAGGTTGTCAGCACCCACATGTTTGAAGGCGTGATGGGGCACAGACACAGCTCCAGTCTCCTCCAGGTAGTCATCCCAGTTGAAGTCGAGTGAAGTTGAGTCTCCATCTGGAACACACACACACATCACATTTCTCTTTTCCATCCTGCTTTCCAAAACATATTATCTTACTCATTTCATGCAGCTGTTCACAGAGTAGTTCTTACCAGACTCCGGTGACTCCTGACTCATCCTGGTGCCCCCTCAAGGCCAAGACTAGGAGCTCTGAGGAGGAACAGAGAAGGATTATTATCCAGCAAAAGTAAATGAATGAGCGCTGGCCCAAAACTTATGTCTCCCTGAGCCGTCTTCCTCACAGTTCCTCACAGTGCTGCGCCTGTTCTTAATCAAATCACAATCCACAGATCACAACACTACTCAGTAATCTCTGAACTCACCACTGTTTTCAACAACTGTAAGATTAATGAGACAGGTGATGCTGCTGGCTTGTAACAGCCCGTTCAGCAGATCACGAGCCAAACCGTATCAGCAAAAAGTTACAGAAAGAGCTGAAAACAGTGCTCAGGACTTTCTCTAGATGGCTACAATAAATACGGTATACCTCTTAAGATACATGACATTTATCAGCTAACAGCGGAAGATAATGAAAATAATATAAATCGACATCCAAATGCTTTAATATACTAATAACCATTATATTAATTAGCAGGCAGAGCAACCTGTAATTTGAGGTCAAGCTGTAGACTCAAGAAAGACAAAAATCAGCAGCCTTCATTTTACAAACCCTGCTTCAAGGCTAAAATGAAACCAATTTGCATTTTGTTTGAAATTGTTCAGCCATTCTAAAATCAAGGCCTCCAAGGCTTTGATAATAGAGTTATTCAGATTTTAAATCCCTGGTTACACTTCTACATCAATATCCAAATGCATGTCTGTTCTTTGTCTCAATCAACGCTAAAACGCAAGAAGTGGTGAACAAAATTACAAATTACATGCTGCATTCATTTGGGGTGGCACAGGCTACCACCTACGTAACACACCAGATGGTATGTGATCGGCGGGAAATATATTAAACTATGCTAATCTCATCCAGCTCCACTTCTACTTGTGAAACTCATTTGGGCTCATCTTTATAAAAGAAAAAAAAAAGCGTGATTATACACCTCTTCCTGCCGCAATGTGAAGAATTCAAACAGTGCTTTGACATGAAGGTGGACACACACATCAAGCTTTGACACATCAAACTGACCCGCAGCATTGTGACAAGCAGATGAAATAAGTTAATACAACAAGAGAGATGGCATGAATGAGAAAGAAGGGAGTGCGGGGCGTGACGACAGTGGAGAGGAGCGGTGTATGGGATGCGGAGGATAGCTGCTCTGTCAGGGCAGCTCCATTCAGCCGACCTGTCAGGCCCGTCTTTGTCACATCTGACGTCTCTATTAAAACCAGGGCCACCACCAGAAACAACCCCCTCCCAGCGACCGAACTGCCACTGCGACCCCCGTGCCCCGCCGGGATCAGCACCACCTTTCACCCGCGACCCTGCCCCAGACTCCCTCTGTCTTTCTCCCCCTCCCTCCGACACATACATACACAGCAGAGGGCCTTATTGTCCCTGAGGGTCACACTCCAAAAAAAGAGCAGTGGAGACAGGAGTAGAAATATAGACCTAAAGTTAAGAAGTTGTATTTCAACACCTGATGCTGATTTTTAGAAATGTTAAGTTTATTCGGTTTGGTACTTCTCATATGTTTTCAGTTTCATTGATTTTCTGTCTTTGTGCACATTTTTGATGCAATATAAACAAGATGAAAGTTAATCAGTAATTCTCAAGAGAATAAAATAGTGTCTGTATACCAGCTCTAAGAGCTATATTGATTACAACACTTGTGGGAGCTCTCGTTTAGAATTTCCAAATGCGAGGTTTCAGTGTTTGCTGTGACTTATTTCGATTGCCTAAGCTGTAGGTTTCTACAACACTCTCAGCCTCTGCTTGTACGACAGACAGGAAGAAAGGCAACTTCCCCTGTTTCATACACAATAAGTGGTCTGTGTGGACCACAGCTAGCAGCCTGAATCTTTCTGCAACACCAGACTCTGACTGAACCTGAAAAAGAACACACGCACATATACACACATGCACAGACAGATACACACTACACACCCTCTTTACAGGCACTTACTGAATGATATTCTCATCAGCACTTAGCATGCGATTGAGTATTTCTAAACAGGCCTTCCTGAAGCTTTTGAGGTCCCTGGGCGGGAAATGCAATCTGACAAAATACACTTTTACGCACAGCACAGCTTCTTCAGGAAATGGAATCAATGTCAACTTTCAATAAAATGAAATTAGCCGCTGAAACATTTCCCCAAACACTACTTAAAAAAGGCATGTGCTGATCACCAGTAGATGACATTACAATATAAGCATTAATGTAGCGGAAAATAAGGAAATGAATAAGTCTTCCTGTTAGCGTCTATACTCATAAATAAAGCTATTCTAAGAAATGCTTTATTTGCTTTTTTATTATTATTTGCATTGATTTTATACAATGGTGTCACTAAAAAAAAAGAACTCATAAACATTAATTTCGTCCAAAACATAAAAACTGTACTTGTTACATTGTACAATGACAAAGTTGAATCTAATCTAATCTAAAAAAAAAAAAAAAACCTTTTGTCCCATTTATCTGTAGTGCCATCACGTTATTATGCAGATAGCTTTGCTTTCACAATGCCAGGTTTTGACATATCGGTGTCTAAAATTTCTTCCTTAGCTCTCATAAGACAGGTGTGATATAAATTTTTATTTGTGGTGCTCAAACAGCATTGAAAAATGATATTTAAGGAAAGAAACTGTGTCTGCTGAACTCTAAATATTCAAAAGATCTCATGAACAGTTTTCATAGAAACTTTTTCTCTGGTAGAAAGTCATTTAAATAAAAATGGATCACAGTCTTCTTCGACAGGGACATTATTCTAGATATAGATACTGCTCTTCACTTTTTTTTTGTGTATAAATTTTTCAGTGCTGTGAAATAAAATTTGGGGTTGATGCCAGAAATCTGACTGACTCATGTCTGAAGACTTGGCACCATAAAAAAAAACCTGATAGGCATGCAAGGAAAATAAGAGGTGGAGTGTGTAATTTAGGGTGAAGCGACCCTTTTTTTTTTTGTTGTTGAAAGGACAGCCTGAATAAAGTGGAGCTCGGTGATAATAGTTCTGATAAATTTGAGAACCACATGATTCCTGTCAGGTTTCTGTGATGACTTACACCTGCCAAGGCGATTTAAATCATTTTAAATACCTCAAACTGCATTAGTATGGACATAATGGTTGCCAACAAAGGCTTGCACTGAATACCGAGCAATAGGAGTTGGCCTGCTCTGTCAAACTAGTTCTGTCAACTGACTGACCTGCTCTAATTTCAGAACAAACAGGCTGCTGGAAACACAGATTCACCTTTCCTCCAACACGGCCGTGCATTAATACCGGAGCAGCGCTGCCAGAGGATCACTTAAGTTGCACAATGGGGGAAGTTAAGAGGCAGAGGGAAAATAGGCTGCAATAATAAGTGAACGCTGAATATGACAACACAATGACAAGCCCCTGAGCATCCTCCCGTTCATCAGCTGGTTAAAACACACCGAGACACTGAACGGCGTTTATGAACCGAGGAGTTCATTTAGCCGTGCACACATCGCAGGCTGAGGTCGTACACAACCTTCATTATGTAAGACTTCGACATTAGAAATACACGGAGTTATCCGAGGACAAAAATCACTGGAAATTTCCACACAATCCTTGAACTGAAACTAGCTTAAGGTTGCACTGCTTGTACGGACTAACCGCAGCATTCAGAAACAGAGATGGGCCATTAACGCAACGGCTTTGCAGAGAGAGAGAGAGAGACACTACAGCGCCGACGGTCTAACTTTCACTCCGAGGAGAAGACGGCAAAAACCGAATGAGAAAATTATGAAATTGCTGCCTGATAAATAAACATGCGGTCCTAAATGTGTAACGACCGTGTGGGACTCAGTGGACACATGGTAAAACCCGCTGTGTCCGAGTCAAGTTACTGAACGTCACAGCTTGAGCAATAAGAGCAGGCTGACGAGCAATAAGGGCGCTTACACTCGACCGAAGCCGACTCATCTTTTTGAGAGACGGGAAAAAAGACGAATGCGCCACCACAATACAAAACAGCGCTGGGAATTTGTAACAAACAACACACAGTACGTGAATATTTAGTCGCAAAATTGGCAGCTTACCGCTAAGTAGTTTTTCCAAGTCGGTTTTTTAGATGCCGTTCCTCTCCGCCTGCTCGCTCGCAGCAATGCTAAGCTAACGTGAATAAAAACGGCGGGGCCCGGTCGGGCGTTTCAAAATAAAATGTTTCGAAGAGCGGCCGGTTGCAACCGTCTCCCGGGCAACAGCAAGACCTTTAATGTTGAGGGTTAAATCGCGAGACTTCCGGTGTCGCCCCAGCAGAGTCTCGCTGGCTTGACGCAGTTCTCGTTCACGACCTCATTCCAATATGGCACAAATGGCCACTGCGCATGTTCTGCCGCCTATATGCCTCTGAGCCCGGCTACATCACACTGACTTCCATCTTCACACACACACACACACACACACACACACACACACACACACAATAAAATATCACACAACCAGAATCAAGACCAAAATCTGTAAGACGCACAAAATCTAAAAGAAAAAAAAAAAAGCAGATTTCCGTTTGCAGTCATTCTTACAAGGACACGAGGCTCACGACCGACGACATTTTATCCCCAGCGGAATCAACACTTAGTTATTGGTAGCTGGAATTAATCCCACATTAAATCGACCCACTTTTGATAAGTGGACTGTTTTATCACCAAGAAACAATACATCCTATAAATAAGAAGCATATAGATTGTTACTGAAAATGACCTCGAGTTGCTTCCTTTCAATATTATATTTGTTAACTAAATATAAATGCACAATAAAAGGCTGAATGAGCAACTACTTTTTGAATATATCACAATAACGCCCCATCACAACAACTGGATTATATTCTATATGTCACTGCTGGTTCGGTACTTCTGCTGCACAAGGATCTCAAGTCGGGTTTTTTGGAGGAGAGGGCGGGAGAAACTGCTGGAAATATGCCTTGACACTGTGAGTGCAGTGCTCAAAGTCTATCTATTTCGTATTATAAATATGCTTTCTTTATTAAATAAGCGTATTTGTCGTTTTGGAAAGCGTTTCTATGACCATTCAAGCCCAATCTGTAGACTAAAAACATGTTTTGCCGCTCGTTTGGATCACATATATATGCTACTCCCTCAGATAATCCTCCACAATAGACCAACCCTTCGGATGCCTATTATAACAAAAGAAAAAAATATATCCGCGTTTTGTATGCGTTGAGGTGGAAACAGTACAATAAAAGCGAGCAAGAGAAAAGCGATCGGATCTTGCCTGAACAGTCGAAACAATCGGAGAGCCGTGAATAAATCAAAAGGGGGCAGACATTTACTCCCAAATTCATTCAGTCATTATATGAAAGTGTGGAGCTGCTCTCTCTGTAAGCTTTCAAACAGAGCACTATGCGGCTCATATTAGGAAATTGGGTTCAGCAAATCAACACATCCATTCATTTGTTGATTTTGTTATTTTAATGTTATGCTTTTTAATCTCACAATTATGTGAGGGTTTTTATTTATTTATTTATTTATTTTGAAGGTCCATAACTTTAATGCTGCATTGGTTTTTAAGGATGTTCGCAAAAAGGCAAATTTCCCAACATTATCAGGGTGTATTGCTCAGTGCAACGTCGCTTTTTGTGTGTTTTTCCTTCCTCTCATGTCTGGTATTTGTTCACCGTCCTCATCCTGCAGCAGGCAGCGGATTACTGCTGGGGACAGAGGACGAGGACAGGTCATAAGCCGTGCGCACTGCAGGAACGTGTCCTCGTCTTTCCTTCACACGGGAGGGTGAAATTAGAGCACCTGACCACTAGATGGCAGTAAACCCTGACAGGTCTTTCTCTCATATTGACATCCCCGTGGTACTTGGACATGTTTTGATGCCCTTTCAAAAGGATTTCACATTGCCTGGGATGCAGTATTGCAGACGCTATACCACAGTGCCCAATATACCTCAAATATGGCAAACAATCACTGGAAACCAGCAGTGACCAGAGGATCACACCCTAACAGCGGGAATGCAGTGATAAGTACTGGAATTTCTATGGTATGCAAGTCTTTACAACAGGATTTTTGTTTTTGTAAGAGCTCTACATATGAAGCCTTGTGACATCCACGTCTACAGCACATGTAAATGCATTTAAGCAAGAATCCAAGTGACACTGGTGAACAGGTATTTTGAATATTTATGTTTGTATTTATTTATAATCAGATGTAAAAGATGAGGAGAGTAAAAAAGTGCACCCATTACTCAGACAGCTCCAGTTAACATACATATTCATCTTCCATATACAGCACTATTATTTTCACGTTAAAATTCCTACATTCAAGTATTATAACACACATAAGACCCTGTGTTTACAGTGAAATACCCATCCCTCCCACACAAAATGACACATCTTGCAACAATATAGGTGTACCATTGTTGCAACCTTCCGGTAAGACTGATGACAGCCCAGAAACCTAATATTATATATGGAATGATTGTTTGCACAATGCTTTAGTTTGATGTACAACAAGAAGTTGGACACGAATGGCACACAAAAGACTAGATGACTACCTTGTAGAAATTCTGTGTTAAACTTAAAAAAACATGAATTCTTTTGAAGGCATGTGAGACTCTGGGGTGTGCTCAGAGCACCTCCTGTTTCTCAACACAATGTAGCCAGTAAGGGAGGAGACTATTTGGTTCTGCAATAACATTAAATCAATTCAGATGGATTGAAATTTCCCAAGTTTGTAGCACAATTCTTTCTATGATGCCTATATCTGTCTCCCAGATATTGGCATCACAGAATCTGGGATCAACTGAGTGTTCATTTAACAACAGGTTATGTTACAGACTACAGTAGCACCAATTGCATCTAAAAAGAATACCTGCACACACACATACACACACTTGTATGTATGTGGTAAGACACAAACACACAGAGATGGAGTGTAGTAGGAGACATACAGTAGGCAAAGCACACAGGATGAGAGTGAATACGGTGCTGAACTCTTGACTTGCATGTGCAGCGCCGGGTGTATATACTTGTATAACTAAGTAATGGTGTCCAGGTTCCTGTGAATTAAATTTCAGATACAGTACAATAGATGATTCGTATAGATATAAAGTGGGATCACAAAGAAAAAAAATCACAGAAAAGTAAGAAAAGACAGAAAGCATCATTGACTGTCCTTCTATGCATTGATTAGCGTAGCACTGGTTACTTAAAAAATCTCCCTTAATTTCCTTTAAACTCTTTTATACACCTATACAGTTTGACAGCTGAGACATGATTATTCCTGTAGATGCCAGCAAACATCCTGGTTTCATTTTTATCTCATCCTCTGATTGAGGAACTAAAGATGTTCTTGTTATCCATCCAGTTGAACTCTGACCATATGTAGATATAGATAATGGAATAAGAGTATATTTTGAAGTGCTGGGCCCAGACCGTGTTCATATGAGAGCCATTTCGTTTCATTTTTTTATCATGTGTTCAAGTCTGGGATTGACAAAAGAAAAGCCAGAGAATGCTGCCTGGTCCATGGAGTCGATGAGGTTCTTGTCTGCGTGGGAGAGACGCGGCTTCTCGCTCAGGAACTCTCGGTCAAAGTTGCTGCAGTCACTGGGGGATTTCTGTGGGTGGCAGTTCAGGGATTTCAGTCAGGTTAATGTAACAAAGCATACTGAAGCAATCAGTATTCTGGATGCATGCATTCAAATTTACACAATTGGGTTTCAGGTACCACAGTATTTGTTCAGAAACAAAATCATAGGCTCATACCACTTTAGGCTTAAAAGGAGGATCCACTTCTCTCTTCTCCAGTGCTGGCCAATTGATTGTTTTGAAGAACGAGTGCACACGGATGTCTCCCACCACACCCAGCCTGCGACTGGGGTCTCGCTCAAACAACTGCAATAATCATGAAGACAGCCATTTTGATTACAGAAACTACACACTGTATTGCTATGTTGTGTAAAGGATGAATGTATGCACTGAAAACCATTTGTGTGATGCAAATGCTGTCTCTGCCTATATGAAACAAGGTGTGTAACAACCAAGCAGCTACGTCCATGGCTGGGAAATGAAGTCCATTCCAGTCTGTCCATTTTTTATACTGTCATTGGTAACAACAAATATATGAATCCTGATAGTTACCAGCGCAAGCAGGCTCTTGGCCTCCTTGGTGATCCACCTAGGGTAGTGAGGCACGTCCGACCTGATGGACTCAAACAGCTCATCTTCATCATCTCCTTGGAAAGGTGACTGACCAATCAACATCTCGTACACCAGCACACCGAAAGACCACCAGTCCACTGAGAAGGTATACTTCTGTCCCAGCAGGATCTGAGATGAGAGACACACAATTTACAGAATACATCAGAAGTTAGTAGGTAGAACAAGGACACACACAATCACTCTGGTCTTGGTCACAAGTATAGCAGAAGCCAAATAAATAACTAGTTCGATGGTATGTGCTGACACAACAATGGCTCCTAATGACCACTAGGGGGCATACAGACAGTGAATAGGACAGGTGAGAAATGGGCTTCACATTAAGAAAACTACTGTTATAAACAAAATTATAGAATAAATGTTTGTAGTATTTTAAGGGAAATGTAGTAGGGTGAAATGAGGCATCAGACAGGCCCTGAAGCTAACCTCTGGTGCGATATAGTCTGGTGTCCCACAAAATGTAGTGGCTCTGGTCTCTCCAAACACCTTCTCTTTGCACATGCCAAAGTCAGCTATCTTTATGTGTCCGTCTTTGTCCAACATCACATTGTCCAGCTTCAGATCTCTGAGGAAAGACAGAAGGAGAGAAAAAAACGCAATGTAAAACCAGCTCCACCACAGTATATTTAGTTTAAAGTACTGTGCTAAAATCCAAACAAAGTAATAACAGGTTGAGCATAACGACTGCAAACACTAGTATAGAGTGGCTATTTGGTCCTACCTGTAAATAATTCCTTTTGAGTGGAGGAACTGCAGTCCTACTATTATCTCAGCAGCATAGAACCTGAAGGTTAAAATGTACAAAACAACCATTAAACACAGATTTAGTGTGAGTAGAAGCTAAGGTTGCAGATCCACCATTGTGGTAAATGACAGCTGCTGTATTACTCATAGTTCTTTACACAGTATTTCTGTATACTCACGTGGCCCTATTGAGATCGAAGCGGCCTTTGTCTTGGATGTGAAACATCAAGTCGCCTCCATTCAGGTACTCCATTACAAAGAAGAGGTGCTCCTGTCCAAACAACACATTATTGTCAGCTCACTGTCACAGACAAATGAGACATAAACCGTGTGAGAGAGAATGGATTCAGATAAGGGGGACTGAGAGTGTTTGTCTTGGGACTGGGAATTGTTGCCCTCACTGCTGTGGGCCTTGTTCATTCTCGATCAGGGAAAATGCATTTATACATTTGTCTTGTCTCAGAGATGTTTAGTATTTGTCTGCTTACTTTAGACTGGAATGTGGAGTAGAGGTGTGTGAGGAATGGGTTCTCCCAGGCGAGAGCCAGGACTCTCTTCTCAACCATGGTGCACTCAACATCATCATCCATGAGGACTACATCCTTCTTCAGAACCTTCACAGCAAAATACTGCCCCTGCCCCTTCAGCTCTGCCAGCAGCACCTGAGGTGTTAAAAGCCACTCAGAATGAGTACTCCATCACCGTGATCACACCAGTTTCATGGAATACAATCATAGCAAATTACAATCAAAATGAGGAGGTTATTTTTATCTCCTCCGCTTTTTGTGTTTTTACATGCTCACGATCTCAGTGTACCTCCGTGGGGACACCGGATGTTTGATACACCAGACTGCAATGGGTCTGGTTATAAATGAACCTTCTTTCCTCTGCTTCTCTGTTATTCTCAAATAGGTCAACTTTACAGACTGTATGTTTTTGTCAAATGTTGCCTGGCAGCTCTTTTGTTATCTCCCACTCCAACGTTGGCGTCCATTTCAGTGTTATGCAATCATTTCATGTTAAATTCAGGAAAGGATTTTAAGATGGGAACCATGGGGCTTACCTTTCCAAAGCTGCCTTTCCCCAGCACCTTGTGGAATACCAGGTGGTTAAGGGTGAGGCGTACCTGGGAAACGGTAGGTGTGATTGGTGCTGGGCTCAAGCCTTCATGTGCCTTGTTTTGGCCACCTGCTATAAATGCACATTTGCAAACACAGAGTAAATACACATGCAAACGTGAATGCAAAGTTATATGCAAACAACTCATACAATAAAAGGATAAAGACTTGAGAGCGTAAATAAAGTTACACAGGCTGTAACAATATTACTCATATATTATATATAATATAAAACTTGATTTAAATCAAATAACTTTGTAGTACAGTATGCACTGCAATGAACACATCTTACCACTAGGGTCTGCTGTTGCAGATGGGTTGAGGGGTTGGTAGATTCCAATATCTGCTGTATTGGAGTCATCAGACTTCCTCATAGATTTCTAGAGATGAAAAACATTTGCTGAAACATTCTTGACATTGTATAGTGACAATCAATCATTTGATCTTATTCTTCTAACACTGACTGGCAGACAACAGACAATCTAATACAAGCACTAACACAAAACTATAATAAACATATTCATAGTCGCAAACCTGGGAGACTTGAGAGAGAGCCTCTGCCAGTAGTTTCTGGTTGATCCCACACATATTGGCCACTTTCTTTTGACAGTAACTGTGTACGTTCATCGCACAATCTAGTCAGAGGTGTGAAAAATAGATCAGTCAAGTATAAAAAGGGAGTACAATAAAATAGAAAAATGTATGTGAAAGACATATGGCATTTAACATCCAAGACAAAAAAACAAGCAAACACATTAGACTCACCTTCACATTTAAGGCCCTGTTTGTAGAGACCCCACAGCAGACTACCACAGTGGTCGCAGAATGTGGGGCTCTTGTAGTTATAGAACTTGAAGCGATGAGGCATATCAATCTTGAAGCGTTCTTTCTGGAACTACACACAAAAATACACTGAACCTAGAGAAAGCTGCTATCTGATCATTAAAGTAGACATGTGTGGGCATATATGTATATGTTTTGCCATTTTAATTTTCTTTGTGGCAGGTTAAAGTCAAAGTGAAGCTCTGAAACATCTCCAGTGATTTTAAAATCAAATCTAGTATTGTTTTTTTTTTTGTACTTTGATTGTACTGAAGAATTTAAGCATTAACTTAGTGATTAATGAAATACTTCATAACAGTGAATAAGCCGTAAGTCATAAAATAAAACTGGATACAGAATAGTCATTATTAATCCATAGCTGGGGAAAATAACAAAGGCTAAAACTATAAAACTTAAATGAGGTCACTGTAAGTGTCAGATGTGAGTTGAGGTTTTACATTAATGTTGGAGAACATTAACTTTGCTCACCACAGTGTCACGACTGTTGGCTGCTGTCCCAGTGCACCTGCCAATGATTATTTCGATGCATTTCTTGTGAATTGCCGCATTGCATTCTGGGTGAAACAAATGACCAAACATTGTGTTATCTGCGAAGAATTCAAAAGGATAAAACGTAATAAAAAATGCAGCAGATAGTGAAACACTCACGTCTGCACTTGTAGCCTTGTTTGTTGAGCCCCCTATATGGGAAAAAAAAGAATGTAATTAAACTCTTGTAATGGCTGACATGAAGCATAAAAGGATTTTCTTTTGGCATAACTAATGTACTGTAATGTAAAGTAATGTACATATATATATATACTGTACATACATACATATATATGTATATATGTACATATATATGTATATATATATACATACACACACATATATATATATATATATATATATATAGGTAGTATAACTATACAATACATAGATCATACATTGGTGTGTATATACACACACACACACACTCACACACATATGCACAGACTACAACAACATTAGATTTCCTCTAGCCTGTCTCTAAAGGGGATTTATCATACTGTACACTGGTAGATAGGGAAAGGGCTTGCCTCACAGGTTAATGTTGCTGACATTATTGGAATACAACATGACAGCTTTGAGGGATTTCCCAAGACAGTGACTCATTCTCACAATAGCAGTCCTGCTGTTGTTTCTACCATTACAAACCCCTGTGGACTGCCCCATTTAGGAAACTAGAACCGCCACTAATTGGTCTTTTGACAAACACCCTGGGGGGCTGGACTTTTCTCATTGGACAACTGATATTTTTGTCTTATTTGTTACCCAGAAAACATACAGTTGGCAATTGCACAAAGGGTCTGGAGTTATCAAAGCCAGGCCAGAGGCATCTTAATCAAAACTCAATGCTGATTATAATAATAATAATGCAGACAAACAAACAGACAGGCAAATTAGCTGCTTCTGGAAAAGCACTGCATGGCCACAGAGCAGTTTTGGAAAGTGCTACCACAGTGTCTCTCTGTAATTCAGCAGATACTCAAAACATACTGAAGGTCAAAGTCAAAGTGAAAGAGGTATTTGATATGCTAACCAGCTAAACATAATAGTGACATAATGTAACAAAGGCAGGACTTGGCATCTCACCACAGGAAGTCTCTGCAGACAGAGCAGAAGGTGGGCTGGACGAAGAAGGTGGCTGTGAACTCGTGGTTCTTGATCATGTGAACCTTGGGCTGCTTGACGGCTCCTCTCCTCCTGTTGAGGGTTGTGACGCCATCCTCTGGAGTAGCCTTCACCGATGGCTTACACGCCACTGTTGGAAGAGATTAATTTACAAACAGCTGTATTTATATTCTATTCAAGATATGTGTTGTGTTATATAGTTAGGTGAAATATTATTCAAATACACTTTTAATGATTTATAGAGACTAATATAATGGTATCAGGCATGCAATGAGGCAGGAGTCTTGTTTATTTATTTTTATTTTTTTTCTATCTAGCTGATGAGTTTTACTGATGTTCCTGAAATGTTTATTATCATAAATCAGTCATCACGACTCATTATCTATAATGACCAAGGGGTTTTTAGTTTAAAAGGCCCTATTAGCTATAGAGGAAGGCCAAAGTCACTGCTGCTAAACGGAGAGTAAACACAGAAAAATGCCATCTCAGATAAGCGTCTCCCACTGACGTAAGTCCACGAGGTGGGGTCAAAAGTCAACCAGAGAAGACAACTAAAGAGGCGTGAGAGAAGCAAACAGAGAAGGCAGAAACTCTGAAAGAGATAGAGAGGGTAGGTGGGTGGATGGAAGCGAGGGAGGGACAATTTAAAAAAAGCAGTAGCTCCTAAAGAGACATTTGATAAGACAGGGAAAAGTGAAAAGAGTGATGAGGTGAGGGAGATAAACTAATTTCCTCTCTGCCATTCTAGTGACAGATGTTTATGTTTGGACAGTGCTTCAGTGAGCTGAGCCAAGCAAGTGGGAGTGAGAGAGAGGGCAAGAGAAATAAGACAGACAAGAGAGGCAGACAGTGTGGAGGGCTGTTCACACATGCCTAAAAATACCCCGGGCTGCTTTTCAGGAAACCTGTGGAGTGTGTAGGAGGGAGCTGATGGTGTATGGAGCTCTTTCACAACAGTACACTCATGACCCTACCCAACCCTGAAAAGAGAACCCCCGACTGTGCTGCTCCCACGCAGAAACTCCCCCTGAACAGAGCCAGTTTTAAATCTCACCGATCCCAGTGACTACCATAGACTGGGTTCCCTGTCTGGGGTGGTGAGCTGGCAGCTGAATACAGCACTGCAAGCCAGCACTGCTCTCCTGCACTTCCGCTTCTGACAGCTGAAGTGATACTAAAATAGGTTTTTGAAAGCAGATAATGATAGTAAAAAGATTTTGAGGTCGAGCTGCCAATGGTGGATCATTGTGCTGGTAATCAACATGTTTAAGTGACCGTAAAAATCATCATACAGATCATACAAATATAAAACTCTTCATGAAAACACATAATAAAAATGCATGAAAAAAAAAAACACATATCAGTAAAGGCCTAATATACAGTTCCCTAAATATGTTGCAGATATGTTAACCCCCTATGAGCCAACTCGCAGTGCATTTGCAACCCTAATGGACACATGCATTAGTACACAAGAGAAAAAGTATCAACACTTCTCATTACATATGCTAAGTCATACGTATACATTCATCATTGTGGTCAGTTTCTTTGCTACTTTTTCAAAGTACAAAAATTGCATTAGCTACATAGACACACCTGTAGTCAGCTCAGTAAGAGATATGAAACCTGCATGTAGATTAACCCTTGACCGGTAGTTTATTGCAGGGCAGTTTGCCCAGAGCATGACCACTCCACACTTATCATGTAGAGTGCGGCTGTGTGTAAAAAAAAAAAAAAGCATAAGAGTATATTAACCACCTTTCTGCCAGTAGAGGGCATTATATATCAACACTGACGGAAACTAATTTTCTGTGGGTCTAAAGAGAGTAGTGGGAAAGAAAGGAGGAGAAAATGATCAGGGTTTTTTCCTCTTAATAGCTATGGCCGACAGACTACCATCTTTTTGAGGGGGCATTAATCCCTGGTGGTCTAGTGGTTAGGATTCGGCGCTCTCACCGCCGTGGCCCGGGTTCGATTCCCGGTCAGGGAACTTGTTTTAAAGCCAGCATAAACATATTTTCTGATGGGGTCCTACAAGAATACACAATTGTTTGGCAAAGTTGGAACATTTTTGGTCATTTGTCATGAGAGATTTCTGTCTGTGCCATTCTCACTAGTTTGAACTTAGTTGGGCTCAGCTAGAAGTTGATGCAGTGTCACATATTTCCACTCAGACTAGCAATATTTCAATCTAAATGTCATGACAGAAATAGGCTGCTTGGTTACTGTTGAGGAAATCTTATAAAAACATTTTTGAAGTTAAGTTTTTTCTTTTTTCCTAAACTTTAACTTCTTGATGTCATCTTCTCATACACATCTAGTGTTAAGAAAATGACTAAACATTTGAAGCCAGGTTGCAGTTTTACCTGCATCAGTGTCCTCCAGGAAGAACTGCACAGCCATTTGGACCTTCCCTGAAGGATGAAGGTCCACCCAGAACTCAGCACGACTGTTTGCCTTTGACTTCTTGCAGCGTTCTGCCAGTACAGATACACCAACCGTGGCCTTAGCCAGTGGCTCCTCAGTGCTCTGCATGAGGACCACTTCTAGGACACGTCCCTCATAAATGTGAGCATCAAAAGTGGACTTCCAGGCTGGATACATGGTGGGCTTTCTCTGGATCAAGGTCTTTCCTCGCTCTGTGAAACAAGATTGGGATTATGATCTGGAACAAAATGTTTGTCTTGTACTTTTTCTTTCTCAGGAAAGGAATGACTACAGCTCAAAATCTCAGTTTGCTTATATTAAGGCAATTAAACTCAGGACATCTGGTCTCTGTACTCACTGTGCGACTCCAGTGTCTGTCTAAAGTGATTGCATACAATACTGCGTGTGTGTGTGTGTGTGTGTGTGTGTGTGTATCTGCACATACCTGTGTTGACGGACTCCTTCATCTTGATGGCACAGATGGGAGGGTCAGACAGAGGAGGCAGTGCACCCACATCATAAGCATTAAAGGCGATGCGCAGGAAGGGTGCCATGGTGACCGCTCACCTAAGCCTCCTGGAATAAGGACATAGATTCATAGTAAGGACATCTTGATTGCTTAAGTTCTGCACTTAAAACAAGAAGGAAGAGAGTTGGTGGCTGACAGCATCCTCAAATGGGAACTACAGAGGAAGTAGAAGTTTCCAACCCAAGACACAACTGTGGAAACTACCTGCCAGTAATAAAGGAAGAAGAAACAGAGTGGTAATACCAAACTGAGCATGAGAGCAGAATAAGGGACTGAAAAAATAAACAGAAATTCAAAAGGATGACATTTCCAAGAAAAACCGAGTCTCAGTAAAAAAACAAAGTCAAATGATAAGTAGTAAAGTCCCTTTGCTACGTGACTCATATTGATTTTGTGGGATGTTTTCCAACACAAATAATGGTCTTAAATGCCGTTTATTCCCATCTGTCTCTACTAAGTTGGATGTGTATATATGCCAGTCTTCAAAAGGACTTCTGAAGAACTACATCAGTTGTCAACACTACCCTCAGTTTTGCCGCTTCTCGTGTATTGCTATGTCTTTTTTTTAAAAATGCAGCATCAAGCTGTCTTCAGGCCATATCTAAAAACTGAAGTATCAGATCTATTATATTGACAAAATTACCCAGTAATTTGTAAAGGTATTCATCCCCTTTTGGTGTATGTGCTGTGCTAAGTGAAACTAAAGTCCAACACGTTATTTCAGAAGTGTAAAACTGAAACAGAAAGCACAGCTTGCAAAAGTGTCCACTGGCTTGCTTCATTTAAGCTGAATTGCTCCACTGGCAGATTTGCTCATCACTACTTTGCACACGTTTTGTACATTTCCTCTTTAAGTGTTTCTTGAGGGGTTTGAACAAGCCTTGACAGAGTCATTGAGAACATGTTAACACACAATTATTACAAAATAGTATGTAAGAGTCTCCCTATAAAGAAGGGTAATGAATGTTTTCCTCAAAGATACAATTATCAAAGATTAATGGTGTGATAAAAAAACTGTCTAACTGTAAAAACAATAGCTGTAACTAGTACCATTTCCCACTAGTGCCCTCTTTTAGAGGCCTTGTTATAAAAGATTACAAAAGAAGAGAAGTCAGTGAAGCTTCATGTTGTATAAAAAACTGCACTAACAAATATTTACTGAACCTTTTATGTCAGCAAGGCTGTTGAGTCACCCATATGTTGTCACAGACTAGCAGGACCCAGCGGGCATATTAGCCCACATCCTAATTCCCAAAGCAGCAAAAAAACAAACAAACAAACAAAAAAAAAATCCCAGAGAATTCCTCTACACTGCACATTTTGATCTTGTGTAGCTTTAGTACCATACCAAAGTGTACTTTAGCACCATCACACACAATCTTGGTTTATTAACAGTCATATCAAAGACACAGCACACCTCTGATTTGAGGTAAGCCATTCTAAGTGTACAATGTTTAGCTTCTATAAAGTTCTGTTCTATGTTTTAGTCATTCCTGAAAGCAAAATGCACAGAGACATGTCTTTCTCTCAAGGGAGTATTCAACTCCTGGACATGTATGAACTGTACCTGTAGCTTCTCAGATACTGCTTAAAAAATAAATCATCATAAGGAGGAAAGCTTTGTTTGTGTTCATGTTCCTTTACACATAGCTGAATGTCATGCATTATGAGGTCCTGAGTGACTGAACCGGTGTGTGCTTAAATTCATGTACATGTATACTGCTCAGCCTACAAAGGTAGACCAGATGCTATTTTAAGCTCTGGTTGGATCTAGATCACATATTAGTTTGTTTGCTGAGTGACTCTAACTGCAGAATTTTAGAGAGAGTAAGTTTGGGAACTCAGCGGGATAAGATGTTACAGTGTCTGCACTATACAGGTCTCAGTTGTGAATTAGGGGTGCAATTAACAATTAATCTGTCAATTATTTTTTTAAATTAAGTGATTACTTGAAATGAAAATGGTAAAATAAATAAATAAATAAAAATGCCCAAAAGCCCAAGGTGAAATATCTTGCTCTGTCAGCGACCCAAAAATATTCAATTTACTGTCACAGAGAACTAAAGACAACAGAAAAAAATCACATTTGATAAGTAGAAATCAGAGAATTTGGATAGTTTTCTTAAATTAATTAGTCTACAAATTGTTGCAAATCTAGTATGAATGTGTGCAATTATTAAACAGAATTCTTATTAAATCAGCTCACCAAGGACCTGTGGGGTGTGTAGGAGGCAGCAGGTCACTGTGTTTTTTCGACATCCCCTGTGGGCCCCACCACTGCAGCCCATATGGATTACTTGGACTCAAATGAACAGGAGGGCTGGTAATGCCTGACTTGGTTTGAATACAGCCTTACTCAGTAGCCACCACGTAAGTGAGAAACTGTCAACAGTCTAGTTTAATGTGAACAAAGTCTAACTTATATATTCGTGACTGACTGACTAGTAACTTAGTTTAAACTGCATGCATTTTTTAACACAAAATTCAAAATGAAATCTAACAATAAACACACAACATGTGTGCCAGAGTTACATGATGCATTTGATCTATCGCCACGTTTCCTGTGCAGTTTGCTAGAGCATCACAAGGCTGACATACAGACCGACAAGCAATTTTCTAATCCAGTGATTCTGCAAGAAAACTGGAGCACCTGGAGGAAACAGAGCTCCAAATATATTCATAGAAAGTGTCTACGCATGTAGATGTGTTGTATTGGGATAAAGCTACAGTAACTGAATTCAATCAGTTCAGTTCAGTTCACCTGTCACATATAAACATACAGGTACCATCATATCTTGTTGAAAACTGATACAGCCACAGAGGTTGTTGAGTTTATTGTCCCACATCTTTACTGTGGCTAGCATGATGCTTGGTAGAGATCCCTACATGTTTATCTTGGTGTTACCTCCGATGTTGTGATGGACGCAGAGATGGACTTGTTGTTTTACCAGGTTTACATTTGAAAAACTTGTCTTGCAGGAATACAGTTTACAGAACGTGACTTGACCATACCCCTATACTTAAATATACTTAAACAAATGTGAGAGTACAAACTTGCATAAGGTAACAGAAAGGCGACTGGACAGGTCCGCACCTTCTATAATGTTCATTACGTTGTGTGTCAAGGTAGCTACATACATTCTTGCAGTGTCTCCACTGTGCTGAAGGCTTTGACTGATCCTGGAAGCTAAAGACTCCCAAGCAAGTGATTGTTTCTCAGTAAAGTCAAGAGTGTCGACAGACTTTGAACTTTCATAATATTGCTCACGCATGCAAACACACACAAGCACACACATGGACACAAACAATATTAATCACATGCACACACATTCTCATGTACATGTTCACTGGCTTTGGTGCATAGAAAAGAGAGGGCCTTGTTTCCCCAGAGAGAATGGAAAAAATGAGCAACTGGGAAAGGGGTGGGAAGAGGAAAAGAGCAAAATAGAGGGAAAGAAAAAAAAGATAGACAACACACTGAAAAACGGGCTGGTGGACATGAGGAGAGCTCAGATAGTACCAGATTTGCCTTCAGTAGATCCTGCCACAATGAGGTTCCGGTGAGATGTCAAGAACTGAGTTTGTGTGTGTGTGTGTGTGTGTGCGTGTGCGTGTGTGTGTGTGTGTGTGTGTGTGTGTGTGTGTGTGTGTGTGTGTGTGTGTGTGTTGAGCCCTCAAGGAGCTATTAAGTTACCCTCAAGTAAGTCTTTACCTTTTGTCCTAGACTGACTGCCAAGTACCAGGAAATGTAAAAGCTAGACTACCTGCCTGTGCTGTAAGTGTTAACTCTGTACAACACAAAAGAATTTATAAATTATACACTAACCGGAAAAAGGCCCAGTATGCAGAAAACAGGACAACAAGATGTAAGTAACTAGAGTGCACCATTAAATGCCACTTCCAGTGACACGAAAATTCCTCTTGCCTGTCATATCATAGCATGCTTTGAGTTCATTTCAGAATCACTATTTAATAAGAAGAAGTCCAAAAATTAAACAGCTATATCAACATTATATTTTTAATAAATTTAATGTTACGCTGATATGTAATTGGTGAATGGTGTCTCTGTCATTTCCACTTTGCGCTACGGGTACGATCATCTGTGAGAAGTACATAAACGTTTCATGGCACTAAGTCACACACCAACAAACTATTTTACTGATTTTGGTGTAACTGGATCATATTTTATGGAGAAAATGTTTTGTATTCTTCCCTTGATGTCCTCTGGCTGCTGTGCCAGTAAATCAACAGTGATTTACCAGTTGTCAGTAAAGTGTACTACTGCAAACTATAACTGCTGTTAGCCAATATTAGAGTGACCGAGTCAGACAAGAGTAAATCTGGGAGTGATTTTTAGTCTTTAGTGACAGCTTTATGAAATAAAAGGCCGAAAGACAGACGCAGAGCTGGGATTCTTGTTATTGGACTTTAAGTAATATTAGCTCGCTGCTTCATTTTGTCTTGTTGCACTTGCTTGATGTTTGCTGTTAGCAAAGTGATCTACCTTCTAGTTTTTGATCATAAATAATAAACTCTTAACAAATACACATGTACAACTATCCATATTTATGGTAGTTAGTGCAGTGTAATGTTCCTTTAATCCTGTGTTGTACAGGACATTTTACTACTTCTAATAAAATAAAGAGACACAACAAGGAAATAAACGTAATGACGAGAAACCAATCATCCATTGTATGATCTACATTAAACATAATAATCAACACAAAAATAACAGCTGTGTGATTGTCTACAACAAACAAACTACCATCAAAGCCATGGTCGGTGATGCAGCACAAACAGGTCACAGGTTTGGCATGTACTGAATAAGTGGAGATGTCATTTACTGGAAGAAGTGATCAAGCAGGTCTAGCAGGTTGGGGCACTTCTGTATGTTAACGTTTCAGCGGCAGGTTCAATAACAGAGAGCAACAACATGAATCATTGTGTTACTCTTTTGTGCTATTAATAATAGCAACTTGCTTTTAGCAAAGTTGAATTGTAAATCCACAAACAAATGAAAGAGATTAGTAGATCATTAATATTTTATTAATCCCTGTAGGTAAATTACACATTTCTCAGCCATAGAGCCGCATGCAAAGGCTAAAAGAGAGTCTTAATCCCTTTTACAGGATACTTTAATTCCATATAGTAAATGTTTGACAACACAGCATTGATGAATGTTTAACCCTTACTCCAACTAAGCCACACTTTTGCTCCATTATTACAAGGAAGGTTTGTTTACATCAAAAGAAGCAATGATGCTTATCCCACAGTGTAAAACTTTTTAAAACTATATATAATGTCTCAATTTTAGGACAATCCAGCAGGAAAATGACCTCAAACATGCACACAAGGTCACCAATTGTTTTTTACGGGCAGACAGTGGAATGTTCTTGTCCTCTGAACAGTTAAGTCAGCTACCTGACCTCAGTCAAACTAAGTATGTGTTTAACTTGCCAGACTCAAGTCATAAAGCTCCTGAAACAAGCAACAAGTAAACATAGCATCACCAGGAAGGATACAAAGTGTCTGTGAAACGTTGGCTTAAAATATGTTTATGGCAACTATGGTTAAATTATATTTCCTTTAAATTGGGAGTCTATGTACTGCATTGTTCACATGATGTGAATGAAAATACTATCATCATCATCCTTCATGATAGAAGATATTCAGGACTACACGCAGTTACATACACATGGGAATCAGGCCTTTTCCCAAAGGAAAACATGGCTGAATTCAGTTGAGCTGCTTCTGTTTCAGGGTTCTGGTACTGTGCATGCTGGCTCACAGTCGAGCACTGGCCTACTAAGACACTTCAATAGAACATTGATCATGTTATTTGCAACACTTGTGCTTTTCCTACAATGACAAGTCAAAATACCTGCTGTTAAAAAGGCATATCAGTAGAACTAATTAAACCCACTTTGGTATTTTTTGACCTGACTGACTTAATATTTTCTCATATGTTTTTAATGCAGGTACATTATCTGGTGTTTGTTGATAAGGGTGACATGGGGCTGTGAGAAGGCTTTGTAAGTAGATGTGAATCATGTGTGCCTCAGGAACAGCAGAAGACTGCCCTGACAGGATGCTAAATAAAGCTAGAAGATGGAAACTAGGACACAGATAACAGATCAACCTGTTATGAAAGCTTTAGTCATGCAAACTTGAAAAAATATATGTCATAGCAATGTCAAATTTACCTAACATTACCTAAATAGAAAATGTCAGTTGATATCGTACAAAGCACTGTGAGAATATGTCACGTTTGGTGGTGTCTGACTCACTGTAACAGGAAAGTGTTAGACATATTTTTGTACTATATACTGTAATGTGTTTGTAATCACTATCAGGAAACACAGAGAAATATGAAGGAAGAAAATGTAGAAAATCCACACAGTGCTTGAACCCCATGTGATCAAAGCACGTTTTAGTTACACAATTTGTTTGGTTTTTATCCTCCTCCTACTTTTACACCTTTTAGTTATTTCAATAGACTGTCCTGTCTTCACAACATGATGCAAAAAGAGAGGGGCATTTCAAGGCTGAGTGGAAGATACAAAAGTCCACAACAAGCCTGGCTGGATGTAGCCGAGCCAGTCAATGGCCTGGCAAATTAGAGCTGAACAAACATGTTCCACATGATTATAATGAACCTGAACAAGCATGGTTAGGCTCAGCAAGGCGACACTCATGCTGAAAGCTAATAACCTGTGTAGTTGTGCGTGTAAACATCTACTGCACCCTGAACTGCTCTTTAGGATAGCCCAAGAACAAAAAAACAATCCATCCACAGTGAAAAATAAACAGTGATCATGGAATAGGACTGTTCCTTACTGTGATACTAGATTGTAGGTGACACATATATAAACTAGAAAGCACTCGGCTAGATTCACTATTTGACTGATTTTCTGCATTGATGTGTATTAAAATGTGGATGGTGAAAGACAATCCTGAAGTTTGTTGGAGAATACCCAAAACCTGTGAAAATTACAGCTTTGTACAGATAAACTGTGCAAATAAAACATAATCCGTCACTCACTGAGGTTATTTGGCATGTTATTATTCCCGCATTAACACTGTCTTGAAAGCTCATAACTGTACCTGTGAGCGCACACACACTAATAACCTTGAACAAAGCAGCCTTTAATGAATTTCAGTGGAGACTAGCTTGTAAGAATCAAAGCCTTGCTTTCTTTCACTAACCAAGGTTAATTTCTAACACCCCCTCCCCAACCACACACACACACATGCACAGAGGTTATGCCAACAGACAGTATATTACAGATGTTGGAGAGATGCCAACACCTACAGACAAAAAATGCCTTCTACTGCCCTTCCGCTCACACAGCGATCAGGTCAAAGTAGGACAGGAAAGAAAAGTGAGTGTGATTTGAAGCAGAATGCCACCAGAGCTGAGGCTGCTGGTTCAAGGTCAGTGGAGTCAGAGGAATGGCTGTTGTTAGCTGTGATACATGTATTCTCTGTGCATTAACCTAGCTGTTAAAAAAAACACCTACTGGATGTTCAGACTGACAGTACAAACTTCACTTTAACTGTTGTGGATTGATAACCTTTTGTGGTTTTCATCTCCCTTCTTCTTGAGTATCACTAAACTCTCTGGCATGGTGTCAAACCTGCTATACCACCATGGAATGAATCCCGCCAGTGTGTGTGTGTCCTCTGTCCACACATATTAAGAGCGGTGGTGTCCATTTCTGCCTCGCTCACAGTTCACAAAGCCTTGGTTAAGACAAAATAGCATCCGTGCAAAGAACACCAAGCGGGATAACATGATTGTTGAGTGTGTGTGTGTAACAGAGAGAGAGACAGACAGACAGGCAGACAGACAGACAGAGAGAGAGAGGTAGTAACAAGAGGCCAAGGGCAACTGATGAGCCATACTATCATCACCCAGTGCTGATTTAGCAGATCGCCTGTGTTTGTGTGTCTGCCTGTGTGGACCTGTGCATCACAGCAAGTGTTTTTCAAGTAGAATCATGTGTTGGACATCATGACAAAACTGTACTATTTTAAACTTTATGGCGCATCAAACAAATTGTACAAAGTTTTGGTGGTATTAGGTCTGAATATTGTTGTATATTTAACTACTGCTAAAATAACACCAGGTATCAATACCAACGTTATGTTAAATACGCTTTATGACCACCTTTTACAGTTAATGAAATAAATCACATATCCCAAGTGCATTAATGTTTAATGTTGTCTTATTACACACAGTACAACTTTACCCAAAGGAGTATAAAATTCACACAATTGTAAAAGAAATCTGCAACTATCTCTTTAAAATAAAAAAGGTAGGCGCATTACTGATGTCAACATTTAGTACTCGACAGTTTTAAAAGGTATTACAACATGGTGGACACGAGAAGATGATCTGAAAAAAACGTGACCATTCTTAATTTCAGCTGATTAAACACTAATGAAAACACCGTTTCACATATTGTATTCCAGGTCTGCCATATTCTGTAAACAGAGACCCCTAAATCTTATACACTGCACCTTTAATACTCAACGCTCGTGACTAGTTGATTTTGACTTTTCATTTGCCACACCTATTGAAGCTTACCTGACTCTGCCATCATGTCTCAAATTAAATGATCAATTATTCATACACACAAATACAGTCTCATATCAGTCCAAACACTGTCTAAATTTTATGAGTCAGTCATGTGTTTATGTGCGTGTTGTACTATCAAAGGATCAGTGCTGCATGGGCAACTCCTCACTGAGCAGATGTCCTCCAAGCAGCTCATGAAGCCACAAGCCAATATTGACACACCAGTGACTGCAGGCAGATAGTGTTACCTGCGCTCACAAAGCTGCATTGCCTCAAGAAGATAACAGCAGGATACAGAGTCTTGCCACAAATGCACAATTGTGTTGTAGTGTGTGACACAAGACTTTTGAAAGAGATGGAAGTAACATTGCAAAATAGGATAAGGTGTTTTGGGAGCTGACAAGTCATGTCAGCTACTGTGGATTCAGAGGGATGATTTCTTGACAGCCACAAGAATGCAGGGTAATCTTCACCAGACTAGTCCTCCTACTTCTTTTTGTGACAGTGAATAAATCGCTCTCATTGCGTGTGGCCTGTTTCTCAATGACAGACTAACACTCAGAAAAGGCAATGAATGATGGTAAGGGAGATATGTAAAGGCAATTACAGCTGCTAAACCTGAGAACAATGAGGGAAGAACCTTTGACACTTAAGCCTCATAGACTTCAGTCTCAGGTGAATCACGCAAACCGGCTCTGGTACAAGTTAGACCACAATGTGCCGAGGGCTGTTGTTTATGTTTTTTTATTCTTTTATTCAGCCAAACCATGCCACGAACAAAAGGATGAAACCTGGAAATCAAAACAACGCCACTTATCTACATTCTTATCCGCATTTAAACTTAGGTTACACTTTGTGACTGCAAATAATTACAAGAATAGTTTCACACTGTACAATCTGTGGGATTGTCTGTGCTCTTTTTTTTTTTTTTTTGTCAGTCTAGCTGCAGGATCACCAAGAGGACCCCTTAACTGTATACCTTTAAATCAGCCTGGATTAAGTTACTTTAAGGGGTGACTTTGAGCATGCATATACAAAAATATAATACGTTTGTCAGCTTGTTCACATTAATTATTTATGGGTTTAACCACTTCATTTGAACCACCTCAGTAAAGGATATTCGAGGCATGGTATTAAGGTGTTTCAATGGGAAGCTTATCCCCTAATATACCACAAAGGGACCTTTAAGTGGGGTAAAGGTTAAAGCTAAATACAAGTTTTTCTGGTTTGTTCTTCTTTATCATGTTGGTCATTTGCATAGTGAACGCCACCGTTTACCCCCACTTATATTTTCCACTGAGTTAAGTGGCTGCATCACTGACTCCTCTGTTGCCATAGGATGAAACACTTTACTGGAGCACACATACCGGCCTCCCGGTGCTGTGGTTAGTGGAGTTTCCACAGTATTAGGGGGGGACAAGTAAAGTTTAGTGACATTACCCGGACCTGCAAGTCCTGAAACATGGCTTAACAGAACTTACGTAACTCCAAGTGTAACACGCGAGAGACATTCCGCGACAGCGACCACTCTCATTCCCAGAGAAGTCCTTGTACTACTACTACTGATGTCAACCGAGGTTTCCATGCCTCTCTGTGAGACAATACATCTAGTAACGCCGTGTCAGAGCAAATACAGGCCACTCTTCACACCCAGCACATTACAAACAAGCTGGCACGTACGTGCTGCAGTCCAAACTGTCACCGTGCTCCAAGTTTCACCAGCCAGCCAACAAGTTTAACCGCTTCACAACAAACTGTGACCTACCTCTTCCGCCAAGCTGGTAAGTGTCTTCTTTGTACCGGGTTTGGTATTTGATCCACGGGTTTTCCGGACTTCAAAATCCTCAATGGTGTTTAAGGAAGTGCTGAAGTCAGGCTGCTGTTAATTTAAGGTCTCTGTTCCTCTGTCTGTCTGCCTCTATACTGCAGCTCTATGGCCGCGCGCGGAGCAGAGGAGTGATTATGTGACGTCAACCAGGTGAATTCCCGAAGACACACACACACACACACACACACACACACACACACTGAAGTGAAACTACATGGTTGTGCAGTGGACACGCACGCACACATTAGCCATACAATGAGAACTATAATAGACTAATACTGTATAGTGGCATTATTCTGTCACTTCATCCTACCAGCTTCACTAATGTGAAGAGTGGCTTTAATTTTGATGTGTCACTTTGGGCTCTGGGTAATTGTGTGTGCAGAATGTCTCACTACAATCTGATTTTTTTATTTTTTTTTATAGACCAAACAATCAATGATTTAATCAAAATAAACATCAGTTACAGTCATATGCATTTAAGTGCATTTATACTGTAATGTGGTGTGTGTCATGTGGGACTTTTACCCGTGGAAGTATTTTTACAGTGTGGCATTAAACAACAAAAGACCTGAATACTTCTTCCACCTCTGCAAATAATGAAGGCATTATTTCCTTAATTATTTTTAATGACCTCCACTGGCAGGACAGGCAGGATTGGCAACATTAGAAACTTGATATTTTACCTTGGATGCTGGCTTCTCTGTATTATGAGTACTGCCGTGTCTTCCTCAGTTTGTCTTGTAGCAAGTTGCCCTGGGGCTGACTCTGTTTCCAACAACATATCAGTTTTGAGAAGCAAACTGAGGCATGTGTGAATGTGAAGCTCTGCAGCTGCAATTTTGAGTGTTGAGTCTTAATATACCTCTACAATGTTTGCCTCAAGTATAAAATGTGAATTTGGCAGGGGAGCCAGTAAACCAGGAAATCAATACAATGTGTAAGTTGGGATACACAATTGGTGTGGTTCCACACACACACACACACACACACACACACACAACAGCCATATTTCCATACTGGCCCTGCCCACAGCACCTCCACATTCCCACTCCTCTTCTACACAAAGCACAGAGATCCACGTGGTGCTGAGTCATCAGTTCCCACCCACCAAAACTGTATGACTATAAGAGAGAATGGACCGGCACATTTAGACTGCCTGTCTCAGCTCGCAGAGAGCTATTTAAAGCTCTGAAAACGATTAAGTATGGAATAGGTGACTAGGATTGAATGCTGCTAGAGATTACAGACTATGGAGTCACTCATCACGTCATCACCACCACAAGCATTTGAAGCATGGGACAAAAACTCAAGGATAATATTTTTAATATCAAGATCCTTCAAAACTGACAGTGACAAAGAGCAATATTGCTCACTAATTTCACAGGCTTATGTTTAAGCCCGGTGTCCAGTATTTATCTAACCCTAACACACACAAACAAGCATAAAAAGCTTTAGGTCCCATGACTGGAAAATATGGCTTTTTCCACTACTCTCACTTCCTGGAAAACTGTCTATCTTCACAGATGACCTCATGCTTCACCAGTAACTGAAAATAATAATTCCACTCAATAAAACAATATCAGACTTTTGAGTCACCCTTTGCTGCCCCTCCCATCAAATAAACCTGCCTCTTGCCAACTGATACCCAGTGAATTTGAACTTGAACTTTGAAACCCCTTTCTGTGTTTTGTCCTACCCAAGCATTCTGGTTCAACAGGAACTAAAATTGAGGAAGCAAGATTTTCTTCTCGACATGAGCAGGTAAAAAAGACTTTCTCATTATCACCAGCCTCTGAAGGAAGAAATGTAGGACAGAGGATTGCATAGTTTACTGATGTTACAAGTTTTGTGACGGTAATAAGGTTAATCCGCTAACACCTGGGGTGACAGGAAAGCAAAATTACCCTTTGCAGCTTTGAAGTTTAAATTACAGTCTGTCTACGGTAGGAATTCCAGCTTGAGTTAGTCCACTTTTTAAATTTGATGTACATTCACTGTGAGAACAATAGTAGTTTCACACAACATATACTGTGTGAAACTACTTGTTTTATATTTTCTGAGTGCATTAGACTTGTATCTGGGCAGGGGCGAACCCAGACGGTTCCTGTTGTGATGGCCGTTTCTGCCATCCAAGCAGGGCCAGGGCAAACATCAGACTGAGTAATGAGAGAAACAGACAGAGGGAGGGGGGGAGGGAGGGAGGGAGGGATGAAAAAACAATCACTAAAAAAGGATAGAAATGGTCCTTTTATCAAGAGACATGCCACAGACTAAATCTGCCTTTCTCGATCTGTCCTCATTTCCGTCTCTTTTGCTTTCTCTCCAGCGTTTTTTCAGTTTCTTGTCCGTTCTTCTTTCCTAACACACCTTCTTTCAGGTTTCAAGCCTGCATGTTTGTTGACAAAGAGAAGTTCAACAGCGTCTTGAAGTAAACCAGATCAGTTCTTCTAGACAGACATGGGGTTTGTTTAGCCCATACATGGCAACATGATGTTGGACAAATATTTTGCCAGAGTGTGGGTTATCTCTAAGAGCAGCATAACCTCACTTTCCTCTTTCAAACGCTGTCAAAGTCACTTTACTCTCATGTTGTGATAAAAATGGTACATGCACATCTACAAGTGTTGTCTCTGGTTTAAAATATTGTTCCAGCCACTGCAGCAGATATTGAACATGGGACTTTTTACTCAGCTGCTTATGTTATGTATGCTTATGTTGTTGTCATTCATACTAATCTTCTGTTGTTTAACATGTTGTAGGCCTTGTGAATAGGAGCATTACACAACAACAAAGATCAGACGGAGCACTTCCGCTTCAAAAATAACCCTTACCTCAAAGTTTAGTCAGGTGCGTATTCAACGCAATGCATACCAAAACACAACAGGTGCTCTATTAAATTTCTGACCTATTATTGGCCTCTTGGATGTGGATTTGAAACTTTTAAGGGGGCTGTCCTTTTAGAGGTTATTTTCTTACTGTTTGCAGAGACTGCAGAAATTGAAGGCTATTGATTCAAATATGCAGGCAGTTACCTAATCACCCTCTGCAGCTCTGGTTCCCAGGCTACTGAGGGAAAGGTGTTTGTGTATGTGTTTAGTGAGAGACCGTGCGACTGAGTTTGTGCTCAGTGGAACAAGGTGTCTTTAACTTTTAGGTGTTTGAAGTAAAATGAACAACTTTCCCATGCTTCCAATGCCTTTCACTTCTCTCTCTCTCTCTTTTATTACTTCAAGTAAGTATTGGGTCATTAACACTCCTGGGATCATGTATCTAGAGCAACCCCAATCTTCCTATTTTCTGTTCTGCCTACTTTCTGACTGACATGCAATCACTTCATCTTTACTCGTCTAATTGGAAATGATCTCCTGGTCTTGATCTCTGTATCCAGTAACAGTGTCCCCAGCAAACACTCTCCTCTTTCCTTCCTTCCTTATTATCTCTATAGACATGCTTTTAAAATTATTAATGAGCAAATCAAATGCCAGTATCTGTACTGGCCGACAAATTAAGGCCACGTCCTTTTTCTTTTCTTTAGTGAGCTCTCAAAATGGACCTGCTCTCGTTAACCCACAGTCATTAATATTGCAGATGGTGAAAAAGAAATAGGCCAAAATGTTTTGTGCTGTTTCTTTGTCTTTAAATATTTATAGTAGCCACCGTTTTCCTGGTCGCGGTCCACCGCTGTCTGACTTTGTTGTTTTGGCTGTGTGGAACTCTTTGGTATAACTAATTAACTTATCTGAGATGGCTTGTATTTCCCAGAAGTGAAGTCTTGAATAAAAAAGAGATTATTATGGTCCCTACTGGCAATGGATGGGAATGTGTATTTTATATTTTGCCAAATTACATCTGCAACATGGCAACAGTTAACAGTAATGATGTGTAATCCCAGTGGATAATACAAATATATAACCTTAATTTGACCTAAAATTAGAGTGCCTCCCTTGGGCCAATCAGTGTAATTAAAATTAATGGAATGCAGTATTGTTCTGATCTAGCATGACTTATGTACATAAAGCGGCTCTAATATGTATACGTGCTGACAAGAACATCACAGAAATGTTTGGCTGACACCGTTGATGGATGATGTACACTAGGACATGTGGCTGTTAACAGACCCAATACTGATTGTTGCACAATGTCAATCAGGACTTTCCTATTGCATGTTTCTGTAACGACTTGCGTCACATTGTCCCACCTGAATTTTCCATTACATAATCTCATCATACCAACACACACACACACACACACACACACAAAGATTTTCTCCAGATGAACATATTATGCCCTGAATCAACTGAGTTTATGTCAGTTAATTTCAAACTTGAGAGGTTTGGCTCAGAAAATGTACTGTCACTCATGGAAGTGTAAAGGACCGTGTTCAATGACAGCTCGTAAATAGAGTATTGGTTGGATCTTAAATGTGTTCTGCACCATATGTACACCTTGAAATGTCAATCTCACATTTACCAACATTATTTCCTGGCAAAGGTAATGAGAGTATTGACTAAAATTCTAAAATGTCCGATACGTCTCTCTATTATTACTCATTATTACTTCTTGCTTTCTGCCAATACATGTTTAATACAAGACTGATACTTCAAGTTTCTATGAATATATTGTTAATAATGAAAAGGCAGAACTGAGTAAACTTGTGAAGTACATGGTTTGCATGAGTAAATTTGCTCTGAAAGTGAAAATTTAACTTGTGTAATTGCATCTTATTAATTTACTTCATGTGCTGGTGGACAAACAGAAACATGCAGGAGGAACTCTCAGTCGTCTAAGATCTGTTTCACATGATGTACTGCTACCCTCTGCTGGATCAAAGATGTATTTTCCTAAACTGTATTAACGGCACACACAAGTACAGCATGTACTTGTTTCAGCATCATTAAAGTATTTATCATTTACAAGGGACACAAACAAATCAAAAGCATTGCAACAACCCAGCTCATAATAACAGCTGCTAGAAATGTGTGACAGAACACTGTCACAAGAGGTAATAATCGGTCCAGTCCACATGGTTTATGTTTTATAACTTATAATAAAGAAACAAGCACTATAGCACTGCATAGCATTGTGAGAGCACATTAAGTAAACTTTTTAAAGGAGTTTATTTTTATATGTATCTATATACAGAAACATTTACAATGCACTATATGCAAGAGGTACAATCCATAATAACACTATAAGTATGGCACATAGGAAACAGGTAGAAAAGCTGAACAGTACTTGATGAACAGTGTGCTTTAGAAACAATGTAGTTTGAAAAGGTGGAAGATCACATGTAGTACAGCTGCATTCTGAATGGAGCAGATAATGCCTCTAGGTTTAGTGTAACAGAAAATATGCATGTCTGATTATGTAACAGTAGAGAGGAATGAAACTCCAGTGTTCTCCCTACTGCTTAAGACATGAGCGGCTCAGATGACTTTGACACTGACAGTTTATAGGTAGTATGGGATTGGCTTTTTTTCAGCAGTTGCTATTAAGTCCAAGTGGTTAAAGTATGATTTTATCCAGCAGTGTATATACAGCATGAAAAATGCATTAATAAAAGTGGCACAATAGTATATTCTAATGTTACTGGACTGTAACTGAACTGTTCAAAATACTAGAAGATTAAAGTATATAGGCGTAGATAAAAAAAACAAATGTTATCAAGGTCTCTTCTGGAGACATGACAGTAGTACAGTACTGTGATAACAAAAGACAAACAAGGAGTACAATTTATTTTCAGGCACATTCATCATCAATTGCAAATTGCACTGCATTCAGCTGGAAGAAATCAATTGGCACTTCAGAACTGTGTGACACATCTGTCAAAACCTACAAATTCAAACACAAAGTGTCTTTGAAAGTGTTCATCCTTCTACAAATGGTGTTGAGTGGTCGTCATGCTTAGGGTCATTCCATAGCTTTGTAGATTCAATACAAGAGTAACACTCCACAAGAAATATAATGTACACACACCATGATGATTAAGATGACCTCTTATTCAGAACATCATGTAACACTTTTTTTTATACAGACAAGTCATATAATTCACTTCAGTGTATACTTCACAATATATATTCAGAATATCAAATATCTCTCTAAAATGGTAACCAATATTTTCCTCTTTACTAGCTGTGAATACTACTTTGGAGCAAAGTTTGTTTTGGGTGTTTTTGCAATATGACCCATCACAGAACACATAATGTAACTGTCTCACATATAAAACTGAAGGATGCGATGTTCTCCTGCAGAACCCAAAGAGTGGTTAATTAATCCAGTGGACTTCTAAAAAAAATGACACCAAAATACAGCAAAATTAAAGAAAAGTTGACTTGAAGAACACTCTTTTGGTCCTTGTAAGGAAAAAGGAAGAAAAGGGGAATAAATTGTTTCTTTTAGATGAATCATTTGATGTATCCAAGCTGCCTCTTAAAAGTGAGGTGCCCCAGTAAATCAGCGCATTGGGAACTCACTGGGAAGAGTTTTCATACTTTAGATCATACTCCAAGAGAGAGGTTTCCACTTCTCCTCACCACGTAGTAGCACCCTCTGACTCTCCTATTTTTACCTCCCTATCATCACGTGGCAGCCTTGTCACAAATCCCCCCGGTGATTAAATTGTCACATAATATTCCACAACAGGTCAGACGTGATGAATCCTTACTGATGGTGTGAGTTCAGATGCAGCAGGTAGCTATGTTGTGCTGCACAGAGGAGTTCTAGCAGTCATGGACAGCAGGGCATATTCATTTAACTGAGCAGGTGCTATAAAACAGTAGCCTCCTCCATGGCATTGACCCATCTGAAACACAAAGAAAACAGAATATGAGACCATGGGACACTTAAAGGGGCGCTCCACTGATTTTACATGACAAGGTCACTTTTCTAGTCACAGACAGTACTATTTAACAAAAGAAAAGTGTTGCACAAAGTCCTCTTTGTTCGGCCTGGGCTTTGGGATTTTTAGCATGGGGTAGGAAAGATAAAGACCTTTACCATGCAGGGATGGTCTCCCAAAAGATACTGTTGGTTGCATTAAAGGAAATGAAGATACACTGTTTTTGGAGCTTGACAGTAGAGAAATGTAATTGAGTTTATTTAAGTACAAATTTAGTATTTCCATTTTATGCTTCTACTGCACCATTAGTCTTAAGGCAATATTATACTTTTTACTCAACCACTATTACAGTATGTGACAGTTATAGTTACATGCAAAACTTACAATTAACTTTGAAAAATGATACATTGTAAAACAAATACTGTTGTTGTTACTATACTATAGATTTCTTTTTCTTCGTGCTTTGTGGTTTGTATTTTGTTTTATTTCCCTTTTTGCTCTTTTCTTCCTCATGTAAACCACCTTGTAACTGCTGTTTTGAAAACTACCAGATATTAGTTACTGTAAATTATAGCCTAACTGACACTATACTTTGAGCCTGGTGCTGTCATTGATTTGGGAGTTTAAAACCTTTAAATCAGATATAAGCTAATAGTAAACAAACAATCATGTATCACTTAGACTTAAAAAAGATGACCATGATACATACTCACTAGAACATTGTACAGGTGGGCTCATTACTATTATCAACACAATTTATATGGGGTCAACTTGTTATTTTATTGTTATGTGTTTGAGATCTGTTGCACACTTATTATTGTCTCCCACAAAACTCTGCCCCTGATTGGTTGACAAGTCAGAAACACAGCCTATGATTGGTCGTCAGATTTGTTGCAACAAGGAAAAATTATGAAATGATTGCAGAAGACATTCAGTCATGGATTTAACATTATACATTTATTTTCTCCATTCTCTAAAAAGACAGTTTAAGGCTGGCTTACAAAGCTTCTGAAAGGACTCTGTTTGCATCAGAGTCGATGTTGAACAGCACAGTGGTAACGCTAGCCTTTCCTGCTTAGCTTCTGTTACTTCATTTTACCAACAGTTAAGAAATAACAGATCTTTGGTTGTTTGGTTTGGTTGGTCCTTGGTTATGAGAAGCTGTAGTATTTATCTATTTGACAAAGCCTATTGTACATTTACTGTGAGATAGACAATCTACTGCTCAACTTTCCCCTGCATAATCTCGGGAGACAACCCTTTCCACATTACAACAGAACTTGTTCCACTTCTGTACTGCTATTTCTTGTTGCCAACATGTACCCCAATATCTGACATATCTGCAATAAGCTAATAGTGATACTGATATATCAACCTGACCGATAGCAAATAGCATTTGCTCTTTTGCTACAGTGAATTGTGTATAAAAATATGCACTCAACACTCGTTTGAACCAATTTGAGAAGGAAAACTGGTTCCTTTTGTACAGATCCGATGAAGTTGGAGGAGATAAACAAAGCTTACCAAAGTGCCTCAAATAGCCACAGTGCCATGTCTAAGCCTGTTGTCCCCTTTCACAGATTAATTTAATGGTATAGTAAAATATAATTAGAAAATGCAAAAGCAGATATGAGACCATGTAATTAAAATAGTATTACAGTATAGAAGCAGCATTTTAGGTAAATAAATAAAGTAAATAATATCAACACACATGAAGGCACTATCACAGGGGTGTAATGAGACTATGGAGGGACAGTGCCATGCACCCAAGATGATTTACACTCCCCTACCTACTGTATGACATATGGTACATGCCAGGAATGCAAATGTAGTGAAAGCATATTTAAGTCCCTGGTGGTCTAGTGGTTAGGATTCGGCGCTCTCACCGCCGCGGCCCGGGTTCGATTCCCGGTCAGGGAACAGCTTTTACAAGAAACCCCACCCCCCAAATGAGAAATGAAACTTCTGAGTAACGGTAATATGAACTGCTCCAGTTCTGACCTGCGTGCAGTGTGTTGATCATCTGCCCTAAAGGTGTAGTACAGGGTTTTCTTGTGGTACAGATGGAACACATTGCTGCTCTCCTCGCCCTCTGGCCTCTCCGTCAGCTTGACAGTGAAGCCCTGCAGAGGTAAACTCTCTGAAGCCACTTTGTCCTGAAAAAACCAGAGTGACGACATGAAACACAAGAGTACAAGTTAAAGACACCAGTCTTCTTGTCTGCAATAATGTGCGAATACCAAGAATTTCATGCTTCAAGAAGAACAAAGTGGTGCAACACTCAGATGTATAGTTGTCAAAAGAAACAGAGAGAGCACAGAGAATCCCTTTATTAGTCACATAAAGCGTTGTGCCCAGGAGGAAAGACTGAACAGTGGAAATGTGAATGTTAAACAGCTCTTTACTCCACTGACCAGACCAGATGGGAAAAGGAAAAAATAACAGATGTGAGGAAAGACCTCTGTTATAGAGTGATCATGAGAGTGTGTGAAATTTTTGGGGCTGGTGTGGGAGACTCTGTGCCCCCTCACCTCACGGGCTGTGAAGGTGTAGAGCACCTTGTCTTTGAGGAGGAACCACAGCCGCTTCCACTTCCTCTTGCTCTTCTTTCGGCGCTGCAGGCTGCCGCTCATGGTAGAGCCCTCAACGGCAAGTGACACCTGATGAAATGAAAGACACATTCAATGTACACACATTAATAAGAGATGGGATAATGTGACTGAAACTTTTTGCAACATAATGTGACACAGTACGACAAAACTGTAAACTACAAAATGACCAGCTCCACTTTTAACAAGAACTAACAATAAATATAAAACAAATATAGTTTTTATTGCAGCAGCAGGATTGCTTTCCTGTTCTTTTGTCCAACACCTGAAGATTGAAATAGACAGTGACCTCTGCTGGCAGCTGTTCTGTACTACATACAAACAGCCACCGGGCAGTTGCCACACATACCAGACATTCCGGTAGATCGGTTTGCCATACATATAGGGTTATGTGCAAGTCCCTGGTGGTCTAGTGGTTAGGATTCGGCGCTCTCACCGCCGCGGCCCGGGTTCGATTCCCGGTCAGGGAACATCATTTACTTAATTGATAATTTGATTTAAAGCCAATAACATATAGTGCTACAGGCAATTATGTGCTAAGAGTGAGTGTATTGTCAAACAGAAGAATAACTCAAATCACTATCCTTCATGACTGTGTTTACAATGAGAAGTGGAATTAAGTGAGACTACTGTGTGATGCTTTGCAATCAAAATTGGGCCTGTAATATGACATATTTAAGGGTCGTCAAAGGCACAGATGCCAAATGAGAAGTGTAGTCCACCTGGTTGAGAGGGGAGGTGCTCTTCCTGCTCTTCCACAAACTTGGGGGCTGCAGGCTCTGGAAGACAGCAGAGAGGGGACGGCTGGCCCGGTGAGTCCGAGGGCTGGAGTTACCACATGCCCCTGACACGCTGCCACCTACAGACAGACATACACACAGTTAATAACGGGAAAGTGGAAGAAACTCTCGTCAGTGAAACACTTCTATATATAGGAAGCTGAGATTCACCTCTTTTCCTGAGCTCAGCATAGCAGTGGTCACACACTTTGGCCACCCTGTCTTTGAGGTACTTCAGTGGGTATCTGTTTCTGGAACAAGCACGGCACACCACCTGCTCAGAGACAGTATGCAAAGAAGATTTACAACCCAAAGAGAGACAGCATCCAGTTTCAATAGGCTACTCTTGAACTCCTGACATTTGATGCAAAAGCAAATAAAATCAACATTACTACAA
This sequence comes from Larimichthys crocea, assembly GCF_000972845.2. NCBI lineage: Eukaryota > Metazoa > Chordata > Actinopteri > Sciaenidae > Larimichthys > Larimichthys crocea. The sequence goes on along the minus strand of NC_040016.1, from coordinate 4,301,594 downwards.
TAAAAAAGGTCTATTCAAAGCATATCACTTGTACTTCTAGTCCGGGTCTGTGATCTAAAATTTGGCATCCAACACACTGAAACTGTAACAAAGACCACAAATGAATCAAAGTTTTTTCAGGCCTGTGTATCTGACCTTGCCGCAGGCGTTGCAATGATGTCGTCTCAGCGTGAGGCTGAAGTCCGAGGTACAGTTCATGCACATCATCACATGAGAAACTGGCACCAGTACAGGAGCAGCCTCTCCCAGGGCCATCCACAACTTTTCACGGGCCTGTGGATACATAGGCGTTTTTATAAGCAGATGTTACTGCATGTTAGTATGAGGAAAGACAGAAGCTGCAGATTGCAAACCTAATTATGACTGTTAGTTAATGGAATATAACAGATTTCTGTAGTAATCATTTTAGTACTGCTCTTACCTCACTGCAGGGTCCACCAAACGTGCAGAGTCCTGCAGCATGGTCTGCTATGGCTCGACTCAATGTGTGGAACCAGTCCTCCCTCTCTCCAACTGAACTGAAGAGTGAAACAGACAAATGATCACTCCTGATACTTCTGAAAGGATTTTGGATCATCTAGGTAAGTGTTTCTTAAACTTTTTAGTACCATCGTTATGACAGACATTCAAATACAGCACTGACCCCATTCAGCTACGGACAGTTTACACAGAAGTCAGGTGTATTCCTTATAAGAAGATTATTAACTGTTTTTAGGTCTTATAAATGCATGCATACAAGCATGAATATGACTCCAAAACGTCCTTCCAGCAATTGCATAATTTTGATTTGAAATGTGGTAGTGTTTTGATATATGTTTTTAAATCATAAAATATTTCAGAGACTCATCCAAATACTACTAGAGGGAGATCATGTACCCCTAAGAAAAATATTGCAGGAGCAGAATAGCCTACGTGTGTGATTAGGCCAAAGAGATTATAGAGTTCATAGATCAAGTAGTTTGGGAGAATTCTAACATTTTCCCAACTTTTTCAGAGTCAGAAACTAAATAAATGCCTTAGGACATACCTATTTTATGTATTTGGTGAAGTATGAAGTTATGTCAAACAGTAATATTAGGCTATCGTGTCTCAATTATTGTCTACGGGATCAAATAACATTTAACCACGATCCCATAGGCATCCAGAAAATTGAGCTAAACTAAGCAAGTCAAAGGAGAAGGTAAGAGTGTGCCTTTTTTCAAGATTTGTCTGTCTCACAGACTTTGAAAACCTGTGATCTAGGCCATGTAGAGTCATGTTGAACATCAGGAGTCTTGTGATAGTTATCAATAAATTCACTGTTCATTTCAAGGTTTTGACAGTCAGATGCTCACCTGGCTGAGAGTGTAATAGTGATGTCAGACACCTCGATCCTAAGACAGTTCAGCACATTGTCGAGGACAGGTTTGCTCACCTGTGGGAGGGGCAAAAACACATCAGAAGTCAGCCAAAAAACATTGTGTGCAGAGATTGAGTTGGAGATGAGCTGGGAATTTGTTAGTTAATGTACCTTCATCCCAGACAGAGATAGCGTGTTTTTCAGCCTGTATTTTCCATCCTGCTGAGGGTAGGTGTACAGCATAATGTCGTTCATCTAAGAGAACATAGAAAGAGGAAAAAAGAAAAAAAAACATCATACTGGATTACATTCATTTGTTCATTGTGCTCTTCAAAAGAACACAGTAGATAGATGAGGATCTTTGTTTTCAGTTCCCAGCTGTTCAGATTACAATGACCCATAAATACCACAAGGTGGTGGTGTAACCTTGGGAGAAATTCCTGAAATTGCAGCACACACCTTCTTGTTTATTCTTTTTTTTTCTCTTGAAAGCAACTTTCTGGCCTTAACTTCTTAGATTATGTTTCCTTTCACAGCATTCATACTTCTCTGTGCAACACCTCTGCACAAAATTCCCATGTATGCACACAACATATGGGCATTAAAAGTGTTTATTTGCTTATCAGACCAAAAGTATTGTGATTCCCCCAAACACACTGAAAGTCCATTGTGTTATGAGAGGTATTTCATTTTTCCCAGACAAAAGAGATGACATCATTGGTCACACCTAATGTGTGCTCTAAACATCCGCTGGGGCCGTAAAGGCAGCATCCAGGAATTCTCCACCCTGCTCCAGGGCTCCAGGCCTCCCCTCGCCCTTCCAGTCTTCTCAGGCTACACTGAGAACCAGGACTGGGTGGAACCGGCCACCTTCACCACAACAACAACAACAGAGTCGCAGTTACGGGTTCACTGGCTGGAGACAAAACAGTGCATGATAGCCAAGCCCGAGCCCCGCCTGCGACCTCTGGGCTGCAGCCACCGCAGTTCGTCTGCTCCACCCTGCACTGCTCAAAGATTCCTTCCACAGAAACCCAAGCAAGTTTCAAGTCAGGAGACTTCACTAACGACTTTCCCAGATGAGTCACAACATGCACCTACTTAACCCCTTGGCACCTAAGATATTTACTTTCTCAACAGTGCCATTTCATCTCCTCCACTAACCCCTCACCTCCGTCACCTGCCTCTTTCACTCATACTCTCTTCCCTCAGGCAGCTTTCTGTATCTCCATCCTCCTTCTAATCCTTTACATCACTCATTCACCCTGCTTCTCTTTATTCTTTTAGCCCAGGCTTGTGACATGGTTGCAGCTTCTCTGAGTGATGGCTTTCATCTTCACTGTTGTTTGGATTCTCCTTCCTTAAAAGCCCATAAATAACACCTGACCCACTGAAGCCATCCACTTCAAGAGAGAAAACGGCCATATAACCCTAATGGCCTGAAAGTATCAACCACCAAACCTTTTCAGCAATCGCTCAACTGCAGTCCTGGGACTGAGAAACTGATGGAATAAAGCTAAATGAGGATAAAAGATAAATAAATCCACATCTTTATGTTATTTTCTGTTTGGATCAACTCATATCAGCCAAAATCATAAATGCTGCTCCTGCGGATATGTAGCCCAAGCATAATTCACAACATGAGACAGCACTGATTGCACATGGAACAATAGAGTGGGCTTCACTATTTCACGTTATGTGTTTGTGTAGCACCACCACCACCCTGCCTCCTCCACCACGTCCTCCTCCCTGCATTCTACAGGGTGTCTGGCCTTCACTTTGCTGTCAGTCCCCTCCCAATACACAGGAAGCCAGCATCCAGTGACCCACACCAAACATCCTGTAAGGAAGTGGGGCCCTGGAAAACAAGTCCTGAGAGGGGAGAAGAGGAGAAGAGCAGAGAAGGAGGCCCTTTTTTGATGGGTGTGGTGCCAAGTGGAGGTCCTTACAGCCTTGCCCTCATGCACCCCCACCTCCCCTCCTAACATCACCCACCTTGCAGGCTGACCTCCGCCCAACATTCCCCCATATTTTCGTAGACCACACTGTTGTTGTTCTCGCCACAGTTTTAATAATAATAAATTATTATTATTATTATTTAAAATAATAATTTCAGATCTTTACAAAACATGGTGTGCACAAATATTGTTGAAACTAACCAAAGGTTTACCAAATATTCAAGGTAGAATTTTGGGGAATGGGTTAAACTGAACCTGGATTTTAACAACGTAAAAAAGACAATTTGACTGATATAATACTTCCGATTTCCTGCAGATTTCCTGTTAGATGAGAAGATTGATACTACTCTCATGATTGTATGCTAAATATGAAGATAAAGCCAGCAGAGAGTGGTGCAAACAGTGGTAAACAGCTAGCCTGGCTTTATCTAAAGGTAATAAAATACACCTACCAACACCTCTGAAGCTCACTAATTAACACGTTACATCTTGGTTGATTGATCCGTACAAAAACCATCGAATGAGGTTGCCAGAAAACTACAGACTCAAGGAAGTCACTAAATGGGCTGGCACATAACCCCCCCTTGTAAAACCACCAATTGTCTTTTTCTTTTTTACATAAATGAAATATAAGGTGTTAATTAGAGGTGCTGGTGGGTGGATTCAAGATGTGGTTCCAAGACAAATCACCCACCAGTGTGGCATATCAAGATACTGATTAAACAGCATAACTATGACACATGTGTGTCTGGTCAGCCGCCCTAATCTGCCTCTGATTGGCTAGTACTCATTGCCTTCGTTGGAATATCAGGACAAAAACAAACATTTATATTTTTGTTCAGATATTTCTTTGAAACCGCAGATGGAAACAAAATGAGAAAACAGTGTTTAAAAGCTTAGACCCTAGTTTCACAGTCTGATAATAATGTCTGAAATTTATCTGGGATGAAGGTAGAAATATTACCAGAAACAAGTGTCGAGGCTGCCTGCTTTTCTTCGAGACCTTCATGAGTGTGCCCTCTTTGACAAACATCTGCCGAAAGAAAAGACCACAAAAAAAGCGTTGGAAAGACATGTCAAATGTTGCTTATGTCAACTATGTTATAGACCCTGTGATGGCCTTCAAACACTGTTATTCATGTGTTATTACAGAACAGTGTGTTGCTGTGTTTGGTGCTCACCCTCCCAGGCTTCAGGAGGTCCCTCTTTCCCTTTACGCTGTACTCTATGTGGACCAGGCGCAGTAGGTTCTCCTGAGAGAGCAGACAGAGCACAGAGATGGAGGAAGATTATCCAGTGATGGACGGAAGAGAATGAAACTGTCCCTGTTTGTCCATGAATGAAAGGGAGGGCGACGGAAAGGGATGTGATAGTGAAAACTGAATAGGGGGGGAGCAGAGATAGAGGGAGCCTGTGTTTCCACTGTCTGACAGTCTTGTGTGTGTGTGTGTGTGTGTGTGTGTGTGTGTGTGTGTGTGTGTGTGTGTGTGTGTGTGTGTCAGTGCTTGTGCATGTGCAGAAGAGGGGAAAAAGGCAAGTGTGATAAACAGAGGAGGGAAGCCAAAGTGAGGCACAGGGGATCTTGACAGTGAGAGGCGAGAAAGACAGTGGGGGGAGGGTAAATTAGCTCCATGAACTGCTCATGTTTGAGGGGGAGTTTAAGTCATGTCCACCCTTACACTGCTCCCTTTGTGATGATACACCTGGGACGTCCTGATGACATCATCTTCCCTCAGCCCTTGCGTTAATCAACAAGCTGTGGAGGCTGGTGCCAAAGAGGGATAGGCCTTTTTTCTTCACTCCAGCATTTTATTTAGAAGAGCGATTCATACACTGGAAAAACCTCAGCTGTCTAACTTCTTCACGCTTCATCTCCATCTCAAAATTGCTCTTTCATTGCCAGGCGGAATATAAAGACGTGTCTCAATGACGGCGTGCTGGGCTGTGAATATGTCAAACTCAACAGGAGCTAAGCGATCTGAATGTTACAAACACATGGAGTGTATCCAGAGTAAACTCACCCCCTGTTTCAGATTGTCATTGGCCTGGTCTGCCACCTCGGACACGATCACCAAGGCAGCTGCAACACAAACAGAGAGAAAGAGAGAGATTTATGCGGAACTGAATTCAATAAAGACACACAGTGACTGTGACTTAACAAGTCGGTCCTGATCCATGTCGAGCAGCTGCAGTGTCTATGTGTCAGCATGTCTTTGACTACTGAAAAGACATCGCTATTATGGCTTATGAATATCACAGGGCTCCATTCTGCAGGTTTACCTTGTGTGTCCTCGTATTCTTTAGAATCAGGAGAGAGGTTGTTCAGGTAGTCTGGAGAAGACACAGAAAACATGAAAAATATGACACTGAATTTAAATACAGTTTGAAAAACGGTGACAATTTTGAACTGTCTGTAAAGTGCTACGTGTTTGGTGCACGCATAATCCACAATATAATAATATTTAAAAGTGAGAGTGGCTACTGTTAACTAATGTTGCTACCACTGGCCACAATGGCCACAATTCAGCAAAAATGAAATGGGATTGCTTCAAAGTGTGTGCGTTACCTGTGAGTAGCATTCGATACTGAAGCACTCTCACTATAACCTGCAGCAGCTGGTGTTTCAGTGGGACTTCAGCTTCTTCTGGGCTTCTTGTCTGCACACACACACACACACACACACACACACACACACACAAAATGTTTTTATTAGGTAAACAGTGTTTAACTGTTTATCTACCTAAATTGCTGAAATAAAAATCTTCGCTAATGTGATGTCCCACTGATAGACCCCTGGCTGTCCCTGAACTGTACCCACAAAAGCACAGCTCTGTGTCTTCTAAATGAGGATGACCTCTTTAATGCAACGTTGCAAGTCAAGGTCGCAAGTGACCAAGGGAACAATGTTGGACTGGCTGACCTTCACACATCTTTCCTGCACACAAAAAAACCCAGAACAACTCCCATTCTTCTTCTCCGAGTAGTCATTTGCAGGTGAAAGGGGACAGAAACTGGCACAATCAAAGAGAGCTTTAGAAAATCAATCAGGATCTAATTGTCTGTGACAAGTATTTATGCCCTGAGCGGTAGAGGAGCAACGGGGGACTGGGTGCACACACACACACACACACACACACACACACACACAGTCTTTTCTAATCCAATGAAGACCTATCCTACATTAAAGAGGCACAGATAGCACCCTGCGGGAAACAGCATCTTCATCTTATTTACACTGCACACACATACACACGAACACACACAAGAAGCCGCACAGACACGCACTTAGCTCGTCTCAGACACATTCAAAAACACACACACAGACACACACACGTGATATACTATTGATATTTACACACAAGCCGATATGAACACACATAGACCTTGGGCTGATGATGAGATAACACTGATTAGGCCTGCAAAGAGGAGGGGTGTGATGCGACTTAAACACACAACTCTTTGTCTACATTATCACTGTCTGGAGTCCAGGAACCAAAAAGTAAAACAGAGAGCTGTTGCCTCTTTTAATGAGCTTCACAAATACTCACTTTCTCTTTGTTTCTATTTCTTTTTCTTCTCCTCAGCTTCGATCTCAGTTTCCTGCCCCCCTCCCCTCTTTCCTCCTCTCTCCTGATCACTGCATGATGCATCAAGTACAATAATAACCAGCTCTCCATTATTAAAACTGCTTGGCTTCAGAACATCCGCTCTCCTCAAGTGTCGCTTGGAAATTGTCATCCAATTGACACTTGTTCGGAAGAAGTGGCTTTCCAGAGCTGGTAATTAGCGTGGGGTTTGTTTGGGTGAGTGAGCCAAATGAAGGAGGAGAGAAGAGGGGAGCGAGTGATGCCTCGTGCTGGGAGATAAACACATACACACACACGTGCACGGACAAACAAACACACCTTTCAGACTCTGTCACGGCCAGCTGATTTGCCGCCTGTGCGCACACGCGCGCACGCACACACACGAACAACTGATCTAATTGGGGAGTTGTAAAGGAGGCTGCTTCCCTAATTAGCTTCTGTCTGCCTCATTGCCCAGCTGCCTTTACAAGGAATTCACTCCATCGTTCTCTCTCTCTATCGCTCTCTGTCCACCTGCTGCACAGCCTCCTCCTCTCCTCCTGGGCTTCTTGCACAAGAGGAAACACACAGGCTTTACACAAACACAGGCAATGACATGAATATCAATCCAAGCTGGAGTGCTTTGGAAAGAGATTTCATGAAAACCAGTTTCACAGGATCCACACAATTTGTGTATGGACATGCCCGTGCAAAACAATCAGACACAAATACACAGAGGCACAAAGGGGGCGACAAACTTGAACACACACAACCACACGCACACACACACACACACACACACACCGCACTGTGTCGGCCAATGTTTATAGATGGTGCGGTAAACAAGCGACTGGCTGTGGAGAGGAGGCTTTAATCCTGTAAGGGTCTAGCTCTGATCTGATCAGGGTCTGTGGCTACTTCATCACTGTCATCACCACATCCACAATGAAATTACTACCACTTATACTGCTGGACTTTGGCTTGTAGAAATAAAGGCGGAGCAGCAGGAGGGTAAAGAAGAAAAGGAGGTCTTGAGGGAGGTAACGGTTTAAAGCTAGAGACAGAGTAAGACTCTAAATCAGCAGCTATTGGTGAAGAATGAGCCGTTTTACATTTGCAGTAGCTTAAAGTAGGGGTACATGAAAACATTCAGATCAGTATTTCCACTCCCATGAAGTATAATGACTTGTGAAGTGTCACAGCCAGCAGATAAATGACCGCTGTCCCTCTCAGTAGTAGGTATAGTGTATCTCATGACCCGTACGCTCCTACTTGCTCTCCCTCGGCCCTCCTTCTCTCTCATTACAGTGGGGTCACACACACCCTGCAATTCCCACGGCAGTGCTCTGATTCACTACAGCATCCATCACACGCAGACACAATGACCTGGTATGGCAGGGTGGGAGGACAGACCCCATATTATAGGCCCATATGCAATATGAGAAATGTAAATACAATATACAGTGTGTATAGACAGTGGCAGGTGTGGCGAATCTGCCAGTGGACCGAGAAAAGGTTATTGAATATGCCTCTGGGTGTTAATTTTAGAGGTGTAAGATGAATCACAGCCATAACATTGACACAAGTGAGGAGTATGAAAAAAACATAACCCAATTTTTATTCTAAACCAACCTTTCTATGGAGAATATACTTGTGTTCTTAGATCAGATGATATTGTCTCGTGCGTTTACCTTTCTTTGCAAATCAATCCATTTATGGCTACTCCAGATAACACTTAGTGGTTTATGATGTGAGAAAATAGAGGAATATTAACTTCATGAGGCTAAAATTAAGTGGCACATTATTGACTTTGATCAAGGTTAAGAAGAGCTAAATTATTGTCTGCCGTATACCAAGTGTGAAAGCGTGCTATAAGATACTAAAGGTCAGTGTTTACTGAACACGGTGATGGTTTAGAATGCTCATCTCTCACCTCCACTCCCTTCTATTTACATTAACTCCACTAAAGTTTTACTAGGAAGGGGCAGCTGCTGCTGAATATTCATGAGTGCAGACAGTTGGTACCTTGTCCGTTCGGTTTTCTTATCAAACTAGAAACGCCTGGAACCACTTACAGTGGACCAGGCTACAGCATGGAACTGGTAATGTGTACATTTGGGGAGAGAGGGGCTGAGTTGAATACTTAACTTTGTGAAACCCAAACTTTAGCCTGGAAAAGACATTTTCACAACGCAAACTGAAGCTCTTAAGTTGTATGTGAACTCTTTTTAATTAGTAAACAATAATTAGATTACAGTTTAGTGTAATTACTAGACTAAATAAGAAGAAATCCTTTTGTCTATTTTTTTATTCAGAGTGGCCTGTATGCTGCTACACAGAGGTTTTAATTCTTGTAAACTGTGAATCAATTTTATAGACCAGGACTCAACCGCATGTAAATGAGAAATCTATTGCTGTATCTCTGTGGAGTGTAGAGTATCTCTCTTATCTATAGGCTCTCTTAATAGCCAGTCTTTTAGTTAAAAATGGTCAATTGTGTTGTTACCAGCTGGGACTAAATCCACTCCCAGGGTCCAAAATTAACATCCGACAATCGCCAAAAGCAAGTTAATTTTGGATTTGGCACAAAAATAAATTGGTCACTGGCCGGTAAATAATTTTAGAATCACAGTGTACCCTCACTGTCCACCGTATCATTCGTATTGCAGAAGAGTGCAGTGAATGATCACTATTCCCACAGGAGCCCTGAGATCCTGGCTAAAGTATGAGGCAGAAAGGAACCAGAAAACGTGATTTTTAGTGAAATAACGCATGATGCAGTTTCCTGGCCGGTAAAAATTGTTTTTGGTTGGTAAATCTTCTCAGATCATTTAATTATGGACCCTGCCCATTTCTAATCAACATAAGCATATAGCATTGATTAAGTGAGCCAGTCTGTGGACCACTGCAATGGTTTTAGAATGAGCTTTTGCTGAATTTTGATCTTGTAACCCAATTCTCCCTTCCCCGCTCTCCAGGGAGGATCATCAAGGATGAAGAGATCCACGCTGGACAAAGAATGAGTTTTTGGTGTTGAGTGGGTATGAAATATGCGAGAATGACAGTGGAAAGGTCAATCCTATGGAGGGGAGCGGGATAGAGAGGGGTTTAGAAAGGCCATTATTTCCCGGTGGAAGCTGGGTGACAAAATCTAAGTTGAGAGACGCTGAGTGGGTGCCAGGGGAAATACCAAGTCCGATCTCTGCTCCTTGGAAACACCCACAAGGCTTCAGTATCACTCCACAAACATGGAAACAGAACCTGATATGTGAATATGTGACTGTCAAAAAAAGTCCAGCTCCCAACCAACATGCAGTATGCTTAGTAAAATAATAAACACATGAAGAAAATGGGACTAGCCAAAAAGACTACCGTAATTGTTGGCTAGAGACACGATTAAGAGCTGCCTTATCTAATAATAATAATAATAAGATTCTAGTCTGTCTGTTCAGGGTTTTACCTCAAATTTCTTGACGATGGTGGCGAAAGCCTTGTTGTTCCTGCAGCTCTCCTCAAGTAAGGACATGCTGCGATCATACTCCGAGATATAGGTGTCAAACACCCCAAAGTCCTCCCGACGTGACAGGATCACATCTACTACCCTTTGGCTCTCCTCCCTAGAAGGAATGTCAGAGATTAAATATATTATCAATCACTATGCTGTGGTTTTATGAGAGTGTCATTGATTTCTTTTTGTTGTAACCACTTTCCTCCAACCAACCTTTGGCTAAAGCCAGACTTGCTGTTTCCTCTTGCTTCCAGTTTTATGCTAGTCTTACATTTAGTGTGCAGACAATCCCAAAGTGTCAAAGTATTCAAACTAAAATAGCCCCAGTTTAAGGATGTGAAAAGTACACCATCAATGCTTTAAAGCAGATTTTCTAAAGGACCGAGAAGTTGATTAATATTAAAAACCATTTTAATGAGGTGGCACTAGCTGCCATGCAAGGTGTCTCAGTTGAAAAATGACCCTTTGTATTATTGTATGAATTTTAAAGCAGGGATAGGATAGTGTAGAGTAATTATTTTGACCTCAGTGAAGATTGAATTATGACCATAGTGGAAGTCTCTTTACTCATTTATACTGCATTACTCTGTTGTATGAAAACTGAACGTAAAACAGCACAAGGTAATCTCCAAGGAAGTGGTTCTTACCACTGACTGATGCGTTCCTCCAGCTCAGTAAGGATGCTGCTGTGGAGGGCGTAGACCTGGGGAAGTACACCCAATATCTCTCCTAACCTCTGCTCCTCCAACACAGGGTCCCCTTCCTCACCTTCCGTCTCTGTCACTGCTGACCTAAAGTCCTGCATGAGAGAGAGAGAGAAAAAACAGGATTTTCAATAAGATAAAAGTGTGAGCAGAAAAAAAAAACGTGCAAAAGAGAGAGGAATGTAGGAAATGGTCATTAGGATGAAAGGAGGAGGGGAGAGAGAGCAGGAGAAATGAAAGGTATAGAGAGGAATGAAGGAGGGGAGAAAAATGGAAGGAAGGAAGGTCAGATCCTCCTAAACATCCTTCCTGCCACCCTCCCTTCAAAACACCTCAGTGCCTTCCCGCCACGTTGGGCTCTGTCCAGGCATTCAGGAAAGGCAGCACTGCTTGCACAAGAGTTACACACCAGGTGTTGTTGCATAACGACCTTGGTGCTCAATGACACAATGCGGCTTTGTGTATAGTCCCCACTTTTCATGTCTCTCTAGACAAGAACCTACAAATTCACTGATATACAATGAACTTGGGTCCATTGAAGTCCATTCAGCACACATAAAACATAAGCAACAGGCATTAATAGCTGGAATGTCAGTGACTAAGAGGACTAATATAAGGAGTTATGGCACATAGGAGTGAAAAAGCAGGGTGGAGATTATTTATCTGCTCAGCAAATGAAGACAAAAAACAGATGAAACTAGGGGACTCGTTAGGAGGCGTCAACATGCTTTTAAAAAAAACCTTAGTTCTCTCTTTGGGCAGAGCTGTCTGACAAACAAGGATCATATATAACGCCTTGCTGTGTGTCTATAAGGGATAAGTGTGTGAAGCCCATCTATTCCAGTTCAGAGTAAAGCGCAGACATAAAACAAATAGAGCTGTCCCAGTCGGCCTCAAGATAATGTGGTGACACTGGGCGCTTCTGAACATACTGTTCATCATGCACAATCGATCAGGTATGAGTTAACATTCATCAAGTCTGCCGAGGAGAGGAACAGTTACTGTGAAGGATCTGGTTGACTCTGTCTCCCAGGTAACACACATACATACACACTCAGATCCATGGATGAGAGGAGCTCTACTCTCAATCTCGCCGGTCTATCCCTATTTTCCTCACGTAAGACAGGTCAAAAAGCAACGTTAAGCAGTTGGGTGAGCGGGCAAGTCATGCTCGGTCATAACTCGGCACAGAGAATCTGCTCAGAGGTCACGTGTTACAAACTGAGCCTCATACGTCGAAGCTGTTGTAGGGAAAGTCCTTTAGAAGACGAGCAAGGCCTCCCTTCCTATGTGGAGACAGGATCTGGAAATTCTTTGTATTCTTGTTATTCCTTATCAAACAATGGAACAATAGCTCATGTGTGCCTCTCGCTTAACGCTGCTCCTGTTTTTTTCCCCCCCAAACTGTGTGTTTGTGCATGTTGTGCCGCTGGAGTGTTTCCCAGCTAAATTTCTCAGTTTCATGCTAATTATGACATGACATCAGTCTGCATCAAACAGTGACACACATCTCGACACATCACTGTTTGAAATTCGAAGAATAATAACACTGTATAACACTGTACCTATGCATTATTCAACAGCATGAAGAAAAAGCACTCAATGTCACCTTTGAAAGGTGACAAAAAGATTCAATTAAGTGGTTTTGTAACACCGAAGAGGAGTGTGAGCCAAGGTTACTCAGTGCCCTTAAAAAAGAGAAATTGTAAAAAGAGATCATTTATGCTGAAAAAAATATTTAATAGTACGGGCTACATTACTGTCAAAATGTCACTTCTGTAGCATTGATGTCCTTATTGACTTGCAGCGTATGTTTCTGTCTGTGCATGCAGCAGCTAATTAGTATAACTGAGCATCATGATGAGATTGCAGATTTATGATTATGAGAGTGGTCCGTTGTATAATATTTGCATTAGCTGCTGTTTAATGATATCAAATTACAAATTACACAAATCGGCTGCTTTTGTACTACACAGCAGGCTTTCATAAATCATGATGAGAGGGCATACATAAGGAATTCAGGTTATGACCTTTTTCAAGGTTATAAGGTACAGGCTGACTGATGGGCTTCTCTGGGTTCAATGACTCTGATTTGTACAAGCAACCATCACCTTAATAGCAACTCTCTCTTACCATTCTGCAAAATACGTGACATCTCTCGTCCCTGACTTTCCTTTTTGATTCAAATTAAATAATTGTTTTTACAGTTTTATTTGGTACTGGTGGTATTTTCGACACTTTCTTTGCTCTTAACTCTGCGGGGACGTGGTCTTGTTGACAGGCAGCGAGTGAGAAATGATGGAAACAGATGACAACAGTCGGCTGTGATGCATGGTCGACCTCGAGAGGCTTACCCCAGCTCACCTTTAAATCCTCTATCCTGTATTAACTACACTCATTACTCTATCGAGAGGAAAATACTCAATTTTTAAGCCCAACCTGGCCATAAGGAGCTCATGCAATGCATTCAACATAACAAGGCCCTTTTTTGTGACCTTTAGGTGGCAGATAGCCAGTTGAGCTGCCTGAGTATCGGAGTACACATATCAGTTGAGTAAGGATACAGGGCAGGACAGCATCAGCAAGCGTGGACCCACGCTGCGTCATCTTACAACTGACCACACCAGCGGACAACATGTCAACTTTGTCAAGACCAGGAACTAGATCGTGCTGCAACAACACTGATAAACCTGAGCAGAGGCTTACAGCAGGGGGGAGGAGGAGAGGAGGGAGACAGAGACTGAGGAGCAGACACACAGGATATGATGTTATCAGGAGGTTTTCAAGAAAGTTTAATAGGCCTTGAAGCAGGAGACATTGAAAGCTTATATGAACACACAGTGAAGGCTTTCTTACCTCTTGAAGGTACTTGAGGGCACTGACATGCCTAGAAAACAAAAAAGAGATAAAAAATAAGTTCTTATAAAACAGTGAAAAGGAATTTACAACCTTCTACACAAATATGTTAATATTTCTACTCATTTAAGTGTGTAGCTGGCAAATCAGAAGGCTGGTGTACAGAAGACATTTGTGTAATTGGCTTTTTTGTCAGTTTCTCCACATGTAGCTCGATGAATTGGTGTAGGAGCAGGAGAGATACAGTTGCAAGGCATAGGAGAGCAGACAAAAATTTGAATGCCACATGTTTGTGTGTAATGACATGCGGGGGAAGTGTGCAAATGGGGAAATCCTTGCATGCGGATGCTCACAGTCTCTCTGAGTCGACGAGCTCTTTGGCGACGTAGAAAGCTCGGGATCGGCCATCAATCTAGGTGACAGGGAGGGAGAACAGTGGGAGATGAATGAACACAGCTAATGTTTAAAGGCTCTCTGTGGGCACTTATGCTTCTGAAACATTAATAGGAGCAGCTACAGCTACGAGTACAGCAGCCAAGGAGAGTTGCGAAAAAAGCAAATTCACATTTTTTTTTGGCTAGATTTCTGCTGTCAAGATAAGACTGATTATTTCATTACAGTGCAGCATAGACATGAAGGCTTTCTCAAATACGGGACTTTTAAATTCAGATGCATTATGTATGAGAGGCTGTGTGTGTGGTGACAACAATGCTGCCCATTGATTTAGAGGCTAATCACAGGGTCTCAAAACATCCGAGCCATAACATAACATTGACGCCATTTAGGGGTTTACCAGCAAAGCTCCTGTGCTTTATCAGTGTTATTTTTTCCTATGTGGGGCATTTCACAAATACAGCATTAACACTGATCCTTATTTCCTCGAAATAAAACCAAAACACTCCTGGTCTCCCTGGTCCTCTTCCTCTCTGTTTTTCCTTCAGTTTATTGTATTTCTTTTTCTTTGAAGAAGAAAACAAGGAAATGTGTGCCACATGATGGGAGCAGAGGCCTGATATTATTGTGGTAGCAGCAGGAAGGGTGGGATCCATCTCTGAGCTACTGTAAAATGGCTGCCTTTTACTGTACGGGAGTCTGGGGAGTTTGAGGTGATACATTTCAACTAGCATAATGTTCAATCTGTAATATGTAAGTCCCACATATCAAATGGATCATTCTAGACCTGTGCATGTCCCACGGAGCATTTAATTGTATTATTTTATAGTCATTATTCAAATCTACCACATGCGTTCAACATGACCCTTGCAGCATATGCTGGACCAGTTGGTCGCCTAGAGGTTTGAATTAACTAACCTGTACCCTGCTTCCATTTGTCTCTGTACCCCAAATCTCACCTGTCGGTCATAACCTTGCTCTGCCACGCCCTCTTCCTCCTCTGAGGTACGCCCGTGGTCCTCGTCTGCTGACAGCCCAACAGAGACAGGGTTCATTGGGAAAGGCTCCGTGTAGGCACTGGCAAAGGAAAGAAAAGACACTATGAATACAGCAAAGCTGCACTGGTACTGAAATATGAATATTTAATACAATAACAGTATCTACAAAATAGCATGAGTTTAATAGCGTTACCTCCATCATAAGTCAAGACGCTGTATATTTTCACATAAGAAAGCCAGGAGGCATTGAGGACACACATTTCAGATAGCACATTTACTGTAAAAATCCGATGTATACTATCTTTGCAGCAGCATATTCTCAAAGCACTAAGCAACACTCCTAGTCCTCTGTAAATATATGTTTTTCCTTTTCCTGTGTGTGTCTCTGAGCATTTCAACTCCTCACATAGAGTCCTCTAGTGGCACACCGTAATGCCTTTCATAATTCGCTCTTCTCACAGATGGCACAGTTGTGTTTGTACACTAGTAATCCTTTTGTGTCTGTACCTGAGGGGGGCACGTTTTAGGTCATTTCATATATAATCCCTTTCAATGCTACCTGTGGTAATTATTAATGTCCTCTGGCCCATTAAAACCCATACAGCATGTTTGACCAAATTCACACTGGCAGGATTATAACCGGATAACAAGTATTCTCAAAGCACCCACAGTATATGACAAGACAGCTTGTCCTTTAGCTTCTTTGAGAATACTTGTTATCTATTGAGACAACTAATGGAAAAGTTTCATAACACACAAAGTTCACCACCGGTATCAGTATGAAAGCTGGTTCTTTGTGCAGTATGTCATACATAGAACATAAGTGGTGTACACTTACAGCACAATAAATATTCACTGCCTAAAGAACACTTTTTTTATTCTTTAAGTTCTACTAGAGAATGGATTTAGAATACTACAGGTACTGCAATGAGGCATACAATGACACTAATACTTGGCAAGTTAAACTGGCTTGTGGTGTTAAAGGAAAAATAAACCTTTGGGACACTCGTTAAGCGAAGCTGATATACTATCTGCCTTTTCTATAACGAATTTCTACCTTACCATGCATAATGGATTAAAATTTTGAATTTACTTTGATTCTATGGTACTGAGAGGTGTTACATTAAACTAAAAAAAGATTTTAAACTTGATCACTGCTGTGAATTCTCAAGTTTTGACACAGGAATACAAAGAATACATTAGATTAAAGTGTTCTGTAAAGAGGTTTATTACCAAATAACCTTACAGATGTTCCTCTGTGGAGCAGCAGATATTAGCTGATTAATGGATTAGCTGACAGACAATTCTCTGGTTTCAGGTCCTCAATTGTGAGATTTGGCTTTCTGGCATTTTACAAATAATCATGAATGTTGATCCTAATACCTTAAACCGTCCTGTGTGTGCACAGAGTAGACGACTATTAGGAGACCAAAGGTTAACAGAGTTACCCCACTGGACTTCATTTCCATTCAGACACACTCATACTTCATGAGGTTCACACTACACCACCCGCACACACACCCATAGCACTGTTGGGTGGGCTGAAGAAAGCACCTACAGGCCATTACTCATGTTTGACCTCAGAGTAGATAGGTCACCCTAGTGTGGGCTTCTGGGTGATGTTGTGAAGGAAAGAGAGCAGGAGGGATGGTTCTTCTTTGAACTCTTTCTTAAGCTTTGATTTATTCTATGAGTGAGGGGAATTCTTTCATATGTCCAAGAGAAATGTGCTGCAGATTCTCACCTTCACCTTTGCACTCTGCACCATCAACAGCACAGCCTCTGAAAACATTTGTGCTGCGGTGGAATATTGTGTGCAAAAAAAACAAAAAAACAATTTATATTTTTCATTTTAGTTACATTTAAATAATTTCTTCTTTAATTTACATCTCACTTGGAATTCTACTATACCAACGTAGCCCATTTTCCTATATATAAAAAAATAATCCCAGACATACCTTTGTTTAGCTGCAGTCATCTTCATATAATACTTCTATATTTAAATCTGCAAATATGTGATATTACAATATGGTAATATGTGAAGCCCCTTTACAAGACCATTGGCAATGCTATTGTGCCAGCCAAATGCAATGTCTTATATAACACGGCAAGGTTAAATCTACTGTGTCAAATTCAGAAGAGGACACAATGGATGTGAAAAGACATGGATTCTACCAGTCTCCTACAAATTTGACGATGCTTGTAATATGTAATTCAATTGAGCCAAACATTGAGTATTAAAATATATATTAGGCGCAATCCGACAGGCCTTTTCCATTTGTAATGGCACTATTATAGGAAGTAGGATCAGCTGAATGGGTTCATTAGCCAGCTAACTATAGAGGATTGGGATACTAATGGAGGGGATTAAGAGAATGGAAGCAGTTTTAAACTGTTTGCTGCTTTTAGTGATGATGATTACACATAGCCTGTGGCTATTGTGCTGCATCTGTTGTGAAGTGTTTGATAAAGTGATTTGTGAAGGCTGCTGCTGCCTCATCTGTAATGAGGTGGAAGACGACTTTGGATAATATTAACCCAACATCATGTGACAGGCTGTGATTCAGGGCCAAATATGCAACTGTGTTATAACCTCTGCTAACTTGTTTTCAGTTGATTTATCCTCTATGCCATAACAGCACTTTTCGTATTTATGAAGTGGGAGGCTTGAGGCATTCCTGACAAACTGGAGCAACAATAACAGCAGACCTGACATTCCTGACAGGACCACACCTCATCTTGTTGTTCAAGGGAGAGTCTGGGAACCTCCACCCCACCACAGTGACCCCCTTCTCCTGCCGTCATCCTATCTGTCTTCCCCTGTCTCCACCTACTGCCAGAGCCCCGCCCTCGTCCTGCATTTCCTGTAAACAGCGTGGTGGGAAGCTCCTAGGCTGGACACTTCCTCCCCGGGGATGACCTGGCAATGACCTCAGAGCGCCTGGCACCAGACCTGGCGAGCCAACGACACACCCTGTCCACCACCTCGCCACACAGCACACAGCCAACACCCAGTACAACAATGTACTTAAGATGGCTCCCTCATCACTACTAACACTAACATAAAAGTGGGTGGAGGGGCTGTTGGGCGGCATGGCAGGCCTTTGTCATCACTCTACAGAGGTTCATGTTTAACTGTTTGAAGTAAAACTGACCCCAAAGGGAAAGCTAGAGATGTACAATGTTGCATGCATAAGCAGTATCTTACTGGACACACCACTATAGGGGTGCACATAGCCTTACTGTTGTAAGTCTACCTGGAACTGCTTAAAGTTGACATAAAGAACACCTAATGGGCTCTGAGTTGAGCACAATCACAAATCCTGAGCTTTTTTTTTTTGCTAAAACGCCTATTTCAACACTCATTTGCTCCTACATGGCTACTTGGCAAGGACAATCTTGCTGAGACTGCATACTCTGCTGGAGCCTCATCTTTGATAAAGCAGCACTGAGTTGTAACTTAGTGTGTATGCACATATATGCACACACACAAACAAATACCTTGGTTAGGTTTGTGATGAATCATTAGTGTGCCTTTTCTTTTTCCATTGTACACTACGGTAGCTTGCTAATGAACATGTCTCTTAGCTTAGCCTGAATGCTCACGCAGAAGCAGTGTGTGAATGGTGCTACACATTAATCACACAAGTGGAACAAGCCAAGCTTGTGGCACAGCAGCTTTGTGAACACTCCTTAAAATGCATGTCTGCTACTGTAAGCACGATCCTTTTGTGTGTAGCACTGTGGGGCAATTCAGTCATTTTTCTCTCCACAAAAATCCACCTTTCCCTCTGTGGAACTAAAACCATGTTGACTCTTGAATGTGTTCTCTATAAATCACTGTCATCATCAGCTAACATCAGCCACACAGCCCAGGACGGCAGCAATGTCAAGCTTAGAATTTAGGGTAAGATGTACACACAATGGCCTGTACAAACACCTACACTGACTACACATGATTTATATTGTGGGCAAACATGTGCACACATACATGCGCTCACACTCAAATAAACATAAAACATCCCTGTATACACACACTAAAGAGTGGCCCTGGCAACAGAAGCATCTCCGGGGGGAATGCACCGAAGGCGAGGTGTCAGGACAGATTTAGGTTCAGGTTATTTGCATCATTGTGAGTGGAGAGAGACCTCCACAACACAATGAGCCACAACAAAAACAGTCCTCACTGAGGGACCT
The DNA here is from genome assembly GCF_000972845.2 of Larimichthys crocea. Taxonomy (NCBI): domain Eukaryota; kingdom Metazoa; phylum Chordata; class Actinopteri; family Sciaenidae; genus Larimichthys; species Larimichthys crocea. Next base: position 4,282,075 of record NC_040016.1, on the reverse strand, counting down.
TTGTTTGGGAAATGGACACGTTTCAAATGTTGACATATGTATAGTTTAAAATACAATGGAGATAAAGAGAGGCGAGGTGGTAACTTTTCACTTATTCTGTGCAGCAAGAATGAGTGAAAAGTTACCACCTCGTTGTATAATTTATACGAGCTGTGAGCTGAAACCTTTTCTACATAGGCAAAAGAGTTGTGGAAAATAGTAGCTGCACATGAATTATATAGGGCACCATCAGAAATAAAAAGAAGAAGTATTTTGTCCCAAGATTATCCTAAGCCTTTTAAGAAGCTCTTGGTAATGGCCTGTCTCTTTGACTACACACAGGTCATCAAACACAACTATTTTATTAAGACTGGGGAAAGACTGTGGCCTACAGTGACTGGAGCTGTGGCACAGGCCGGGGTAATTTGGTACAGTCTGACCACGGCGATTCCTCACTCTATCACACACTGCAGTAAATCCAGTCGCCCCTCTAGGGTCCAATGAAAGAGGAACACTCGGGAGAGGGCTACTTTAATAAAAGCCCTCCTAAACTTAACCATAAGTGTCAGGTACAGGAGAGCAATTACACCAGAACTGCTCTTGTTCCCTTTCTGCTGTTCTCACTTTCCCCTCCCCCTCCTTTATATTACTTTATCGCTATACTCTTTGTTTTCTTACTCGTCTGCACCTTCTCTTCACACATCGGCTCCCCTTGTTCTCTCACCTTTTCCCTCACCCGTCTCAACTTTCTTGTGTGAAAGGAACTCCCCCACACTTTTTCCACTTTTAATTGCCGCACATAATGACTATCTCCAATGTGAATAACCTGCGCTCAGCGAGCTACCCAATTGTCATTACCTGTTCTATCACCTCAGACTTGCAGAGGAAGCAGCCGCACCAGATGTGACCTCTAAATTCACCAAATGAAAAACAGGAGTAAGCTCTCCCACAAGCATTGTCCGTCTTCCCAGAGCCAGTGATGCCTGACACAGCAGGCTGCTCGTCTTTCACTGAACACCTTCCTACAAGAGGGAGACCTGATTCTACTCAGCCAGGTACCCTCTGCTCATCTAAGATACACTGTAAGAATATTAGTCTGCCGTTCAGGGCTTGAGATTGCCCTTTGCTGCAGATAGGTCCAGGTCTCACAACTCTGGACTATTTTAAGATTCCAGAGATAAACACTCTTATTTCTTCTTTAGACTACGAACTGAACATAAAGGATATGTTTAGTTTCTACACTTAAATACTGCCACATATAAGAAAATATAAAAAAATAGCATGCAATTAGGCTGCAAACTGTTTTGATTATTGGTTCATGTGCCTTTAATCTATTGATTAATTGCTTTGGTTATAAAATGTCAGAAAATGTGTGTGGAAAAAAGTGTAATGACTATCCCTTGTTCCCAGAGTCATATCTTCACATAGCTTGTTTTTTCTGTCCAGCAGCCTTAAACCTTAATATGTTCAAATAACCATTACAGATGAGACTAAGAAAACCAGCAAATATTACTATTTAAAGAGTAAGTGAACGAAAAAGACAGCATTCAGCATCTTTGGTGATAAATGGTTTAAGACTCATTATCAAAACAGTTGCCAATTAATTTCCTGTCAATCAACTGATATATTGTTTGACTAACTTGTAATCATAGTCATGGATACTGTTGATAATTACGGATCATTTTGTGGTGTCTAGCGATGTAGATATGTTTGATTTTAATTGCCCATATTTTGAGATATCTGCCCCTGACATTTTTGCTTCAACCCCAATATAATGGAGGTGAATGGAATTTCATTTGGGATGGCCATAGCACTGAAGAAGTGCTATGAGCACCACAAACAAAATCCGATTCACCTGCATTGTTTTGTGTCTAGGTATATAAAGCTTGTGTGTGTCCACCAACCACCATAAGTTGGCATCAGACCTTTTAGAGAAAGGGGCAAATAAAAGCATCTATATGGCTACATATCATTAGATGGGTTCTGGCAATCAATCCTTTCTTGAGATGACACAAAATCATTTATTGAGATTTTACTATACCTTTCAGTATCGTCTTTTGGCTGGGGTTTGCTGTCAATCCCAGTGAAACTGTTCATATCCACATAGCCATCATTCTCATTGCACTGAACTGTACTGCGGCTTGGGTCCTCAAAAAACTCAGTCACAGTGTGGGATCTGGTGGGTCTGCCTGGGATCTGGATGTTCTCATAGTCTGAGCTCATGGCTGGGATGTTTTCATAGTCTGAGGTGTCTGCACTGGGGAAAGAGATGGAGCGAGGTTTGGTCAAAGGCAGTGGCATGGCGGAGCGTCGAGAACGCTCCTCAAAGGATTCCACTCTGGAGACGCCTCTGCCATAAGATTTTCTTCTCTGATGGTGGACAAAGGAGGATGGCAGGTCTAAAGGACGCTGTTGGGGGTTCACTATATGAGACTGAAGCTGAGGAGAGCTGCCATTGCTTCTGCGATCAAGCTCTATGACTCTTACTGGGCCGTGGTGGCTGGACTCGGAGGAAGAACGCGAAGAGCGGACACTTCCATCACTAAAACCCTTCGAATCTGTTTTCTTTTTGAACTTAAGTGCCAGAAAGCGCTTGAAGGAAGACTTTTTCTTCTTAGGTATGTCATTGGGTTCATGCTGGATCAGGAGAGATGGAGAACTCTTGGTGACTGGTCTTTTGGTAATGTATGCCAGCTCAAAGGGTGGTGGAATGTCCACTAGAGAGGTTGGCGTGGAAACACCACTGGATGATTGATGGCTACGCTGAGAGAAACTTCCAGAAGATGTTATGACACACGGAAGTGAAAGAGTATCATCTTTCCTTCTTATTCTTATGTCATCCTTTAGAGAATGGCCGATCTCTGTGGGAGTGGTCAAAGACAATTCTGTACCCTCTGCAGATCGGGAATATAACAAGAAGCGGCGAGACTTCATAGATGGGATCAGATTGTTGACCCCAGGCTGCTGTGAATGGCTAAGAGGTTCATTGGTCTTATCCAAGGCCACTGTGCAGTAGTCATGAGTCTGGTACTCCGTCCCTGTCTCCTCTGGTACAGTTTCTGGGACGTAACCCGGAACTTTCCCAGAATAAGAGCGTGATCGTGTGACAATAGTCTTCCGATCAAGTGTCACAAAGTTCTCCCCTTCTGAGTCAAACCCAGCTTCTTCGTATATATGCTCTTCGCTGTCAGAGTCTGTGTCTTCATAGTAAGGCACAATATGGCAGTCCAGTTCCTCAATGTCCTCTTCAAAGGCCTCAGTGGTGTGGGCAAACACCACCCTGTTGGTGAGCTCGGGGGTGCGGCCCAGGTCCAGGTCTGTTGGCACAGTGATGTTGCACAACCTTAGGCGAGGCTGACAGCTTGCTCGCTGGCTGAGGAAGGCCTGCTCTCGTTTAGCAGTTCTCTCTTTTGCACTTTTTCCTTTGATATGTTTCTTTTCTGTTTCCTCCTCTTCATCTTCATCACCTATCTCGACATAATCCTCCGATGAGACACACTGCTCATCTGCTTTAATGCAGAGTGAATCGTCAATGTCTGCATATTCATCTGCTGACTCACTGTCCTTTGCTTTGTCTTTGTGCTGATTTGACTGATCATTGACTTCCTCGGTTTCCTCCTGTTCTGAGAGGGTTTGCTTATCATCTAGCTTGTCCACATCATTTGATGACACATAGTAAGGTTCCTGGTTAGAAGCACTTGCTGTTTGCATTTCATTTGAAGGTATGTCATCAGTGTCATCCTGACTCCACTCTGGGTCAGCAGTATCTGCCAAATTTGCTGGAACAGCTTCAATGACCGAATAAGGTCCAAACACATCCTCAGTGCTGGATGTGAATCTGAAACAGCCAGACAGGTCCTTGGTAGCCCGTTCTGGTTGCCATACCTCTGCATCCCCTGTTTCAGCTGGGTCACATGATTCACATGTAGAACTAGCATCATCTGTGGGGCCAATCACATCATAGGGATACTCCTCAGTTACAGTTGGAAGCACACTGAATCCAAATGCAAATCCTCCAGCTTCCAGCTCAGTCTCCTCAGGACAGTGCACACAGTCCTCACTGTCCACATCATTATGCCCAGTATCATTGCCTGTATCACCTCGACTGTGTGACTGGTCAAGGACTTCTTCCTCTACATCTGAGTGTCCTGCTGAGTCACAAAGTATTTCATTGTTTTCACTACAACTCTGTTCCTCCTCTTCTGTTTCTTCTCCTCTTTCATCCTCCCTGTCAGCAGGAGGAAGTGCGGGTGTTGATGTATTGTCATCATCAGTGTGATTGCCACCTTCAGGCTGGTTCAAGTCATTGTCAGTGTTTTCATCCTCAGTAGTGTCAACAATTGAACCATCATCTGCTTTGATTGTGTCCTCAGAGCCAATGCTGTCGCGATCATTATCTAATATGTCTACCTCCTTTTCGGTTTCCTCCTCAATTTGTCCTTCTACTATGTTGTCTTTATCATTGGGTCCTATACCATTGTCATTAACTCCATCCTCTGCCTCACTTTTCTCCTCTTTGTCCTGATTACCCTCAGCCATATCATGGAGATCCTCCGTCTCTCCATCTAAATGAGCCAGGTCTCCGTTACTCAGGCTCTGTGAGGGGCAGGGCTCCCTGTGTTTGTGAGGCACATACAGGGGTCTTGGTTTGGGCGCAACAGGAGGTTTTGGACCATGGACAGATGGACACGGCCTGGACATCAGTTTGGACTGCACTTTTATGGTCAGATGACTGCGGACCTTTGGTCGAGGAACTTGCAGTGAATTTTGGAAATCTGTGTAAAGAGAGTAAAAGTTCATTTAAAAAATGTAAGAAACATTCAATAATACTTTCATTTCATTTGGTTTGTTTTCTGTTTTACATAATATCTAAGCTCACATGAGGGATAAATATGTGGGTCCTGTTTTGGTATAGAATGCTAAGAGGAAGTCAAGTCCTATACAATAGTCAGTGACATGCAGAATGGTGCAGGGGACATTATCAGCAGGAAAAACAACAGAGCCACAGGGTACTTAGAGGAGGAACAATAACATCTCCCTGTCTGGGAAATGACACATGCAGGTTGGACGCTTACAGCAGAATCATATTTAATAAACGATGGGCTAATTTTAATCAAAAACTTTTAAAATAAGATATTATATTACCCCCAAAATACCATATCTGTACTGACATGGCATCATGAAGGATGATTAGGCAGCTGTCATCTGTAATCACAACATCCTATTTTTAACTTGCTTTTGCATCTAGACCTTACCTTACAGTTAAGTGTTAAAAACTTTGAAGTCATTAAAAAGCACTGCTTATAAAATTTAGTATTGTCATGAAACACACCCATACTTAACAAAGTGTGTACACCCCTTGTCTCTTCCTGTTATTTAGTACCTGCCCTGACGCACATCCTATTAAACCCTGTGTGCACTCTGGCTATCTCTGAGTGCTTTCTCTATCTCTCTCATTGTCTCTCTCTAGACATTACTCTAATATAAATATTTTTTTAATGAAACGATACATAGCTTTCTGTCTTTACATATACCTTTTGCTGTCTATATGTCACCACTCTCTGAATTTTAGATTCTAGGTTCATTAACTACTCCAGCTGAGCCTTCTTGAAGGACTCCACACAGGATGTCCATGGGGGAAGGACATTAACAGCATGGCCCCCCATCACTCCTCCATGAACCTCTCTAGGAGTACAGATTTTCACAACACAAATGGACTTCCTTCTCGTCATTCTTCCCCGATTCTCATGAACCTTACTCATGCAGAAACACACACACAACCACACACATATGAGCACAAACTTTTTTTTTTTTCTAAAAAAAGGTCCTCTGAGTACGTCAAAGAACAATAAAACTGGGAGAGAAAACATGGGTTCCAGTCTGACAAAGCACCCAACTGCAAACAACAGGATATGAATTATGCAACAAGAATTCAATTACAACAAATGTTTGAAAAACAAAGGAAGAGAAAGACACAGGGACCTTGTCTGTGCCAAACTTACAGGATATGATTTCAGACTGTGTCCTCATGATGAAATGTTACCCATCAAGTCTTAACAACTAAACTCCAAAGTCACAAGTTTATTATCTTTAAAGACAGAAATCACACAAATCTGCAACTTCTTTTCAGTTTCGCAGTTCTCAATTCACAGAACACTGCATTTGCAAGACAGGTGACCTTCTATATAGAACAATGGCATTGTCTGCTTCCACATTTATGGATTATAATCCTATAATCTATCACTACTACTAATCCTAGAATATAACATTTCCTCAGTGTGGACTGGAATGCAACTTTTACTAAACTCACACCACACTTCTGTATATGAAATTCAACCCACCTGCATTGGTATTATCGAAATAACGTAAGTACGCCGAGTTGAATAATAATAATAATAATAATAATAATAATAATAATAATAATAATAATATATAGCTCTGATTTTAATTTAATATTAATATTTCATTTTACCTATGAAAATATTTTAACATTAACATTTCAAACACTAGCAGGTTGCATCAAATTGCATTGGATTTGAAACAATTTGTATGTAAAATATGAGGAAAATAAGACCAGATTAAAATAAGACAGATTTTACTGAATTGTATTAATTAACACCGCCCCCATCAGTCACACAGAAACACACACATTAACACACACTCAATCAGCCCCGCGCCACTTTGTTTGCAGTAAAACATGTACAGTTTGGTTTCTGGACTCTTTGACACGAACAGAAAACAACAAACTACCAACCTGCGTTCATTGTGGGACATCATCATCCACGGGAACCGACAGTATTCCTCATGTTTCCCCCCACACTGTCCGCGTCCCTCGAAATGACGTGGAAACTTAATCCAAATACAAACACATTGCGGGAAAATCAAGTGGTAAAGAGAGAGTTGAAGAGCATGCTGTCTTGTTCTTTACTCTCCAGTGAGAGTCTACTTATAGAAGACGCCTGTGTGCGCAGAGTCGCAGCTGAGCTCTCAACCGGCGTGCATCTCCAGTGCTGATGCTACAGTAAACTGGTGCGCTCTTGTGTGGAAACGGGAGGTGCTGCTTGGCGCTTCCTGAGGCAGGACTACAGCACGGCGCGGACTAAACCCACTCTGTATTTGTTTCAGTTTTGCATTGCACATCATGATATCTCAGTTACTACGGATGTTTGTTTTTTTTTGCACACAGAGCACAAGTTTTATATTCACATCTGGTCATGTTTTGTGTCAGTACACTGCTCCACAGATGTGTGAAACGATGCCATATTCCAGAGGCAGAAAGGAGACTTCTGCTAGAATCCAATGTTTCATTGTGCTGATGGACAGCTTGAAATCTACATAGAGAGTTTTATTTTTTCAAATCACATTTGTCCATGTTTTGGTGCATGGCACATCTCCCTTGAGTGAAAATTAAGATGAGCTTTTCATGCTTGGAATGCCTGGAACATCATGTATGGAGAGGATTACAGGCCTATCAGATACAGATCAAGCATAGATGTTTTTTCCAGAATGTTTTGCTCATATGTTTATTTCCTGAACCACACCAGTGCATAGAAAGGTTCCTAAAAGCAGTTTCCAAATAGTTTCTCCAGGACACCAAAGCTTTTGCTATTGGCCAGGCTTCCTGGCCCGGCATCTGTTGCATGATTGAATGAATGCAAGCCTTTAAAAACCTCTCTTCATAACAGGAAACTGCTCTCCCTGTTTCCTGCACAACAGGCAACACTTCCTTAGCAACAGATGGGAAAGGTTGGCGATGTTAACCCCTTATGTTAACCTCTAACAGAGCTGATTGAGTGGTGCTGTGCAGAGCCTGATGGTTCGAGGAACAGACAAACTTTGACCAGATTCAATGTGGGACCCCGTAGTGGGTTTTCAAGGACAGAGGCACCTTGTGCAACACAGAGGGAGGCTGGGATTGTCGCCCACTTGGGGTCTTTGATTTGACAGCTCCCGGTGCTGGTTTAACACCCCCACACTGAAGGTCAAACAATGTAGTATACTTCTGGGATTTTTACTGCAGAGTTGAAGTGGATAGTGATAGAGCAGAGAAGAACAATAAAAGAATTAGCAGTGCTGTATCACCGCAGGGCTCTGGTCCTGACTGCTGCAGCGGCATACAGACCCATATATTATAAACAGAGAAAAATCCCATTCCAGATGGTTTGGTGCAGGAGAATTAAGCTCTGCTGCAGGTGCAAAGCTTTGTCAAAAAGGTGGTTACAGAGTGTTCATGTCATAATCACCTCATGTTATCTTTGCACTTGCATGAGGGTCATCTCATTAAACAATGCATATTTTGGTGTGTGTAATTATACAATTTCTAAATTATTAAGCAGGTCACTGAAGAGGACAGAAGATATTAAATATGAAATAATTTCTGTTGAAGATGTGACCATTGTGTTTGCTGCAGTAATTAAGTTGTTTATTTGTGTCAATAGGATGCTGAGTAATGTATTTTGCAATACGCTACAACACCAAGAAAACAATTAAATCTCAGTGACTCTGTTGTTTTGCTTCCCCTTGTTTCAATGTGATACTGTAATAACCATTATGGAGTGCTGAAGCCAACACAATTTTTAATGTGTCAGTCGTAGCACATTTATAGCTGCCATAAAGTAACCTTTTGTTTTTGAATTGGATGACTAAAGATAGCTCCACTTTGGTCTTTGGCAGTGCCAAATTGCCTCTCAAGAGTATTCTGCTCACAATTGCTACACATGACCTTTTTTTTCGATTCACTTGTTCAAAATATGTTTTGCTTTTGCAGGGTGTGCAAATAGAACCTGTCAAGAGTATTGTGTCATATGGCTGCAGAAAAGAATGGCTTTAGTAGTAAATATCCCCCCAGATGTGGCACAGACGGTCAAAACATGTTTTTGGACAGAGGACACAAATTTCCTGGACCGCCTGTAGCATGCGTGCTGTGCTCTGTCACCCCACCTGGAACATGACTTGACTGGAAGAGAAAAGGGGAATGGAGATATTAGGAAAAACATGCCGTAGTAGCAGGGAACAAACCGACTCTATCTCCCCTCACCTCAACTGCACACACAACGCCAAACAGGAAAGGGATCAGGGAAAGGGGTCAGCGACTTGTTCCCAGAGCTGAGACAATCCATAACACCTGCTTTGCCAGCAAATGGACACGGGACTGAATTGATGTGCTTTGTGCTGAGTGTTTTTATTTTCCTCTGAGACCACAGCTACATGACATCACACTTTAATGCAGCTGATTACTGGAAACCACATTTTGCCCCATTATGGCACAGTGTGTTCTTTAATGCATGTCAATGGACTTCATTTTCGAGAAAAGAACCTAATCATGGCGTTATGTAAACTAACTGTAGTGTGTGAAGTTCAGGTATTGATTTATGTGATAATCAAGTACAATCAGGCTTAGGTCTTTCACTCTTTAAAGTGACCTTTGTAATTGGATGGCAAAGCGTTGTAATGGATCGAATCACTATTGACATGTTTTATTGATTCCCAGCCGAGCACAACCAGTAAGGACCACAGCTTTAGAGTCTGATTAAGCTGCTTCAGAGCAGAGGAAACATATATAACAAGACAAAAGACTTTAGAAAACTGAAGAGTGCAGGAATTATTTTAGGATTAATGGAGTTCTGTTGTTTTTGACAAAGAACTGTGACAAGATAGACAATGCATTATTAAACAGGGCCGCATAAATCGCTGGTGCACAAGAAACTCAGGTGTCTTTCTGCATAAAAATAGTTTTGTGTAACCTGAGTGAAATAAGAAAACCCTGTTGTCAGCAGGGTATACACCACTCTCCCAACAATATGAAACCAGGACTCCCCCTCAACACCAACCCCCTGTGATACACACACACACACATACACACGCACGCGCACACACACACACACACACATACAAGCACACACAGCAGAGCTTTGCAGTAAACAGGTGGACCACAGAAGTCAGCACTTCATCAAAAAGCAGCGAATACAGGTTTAATTCCCCACAGGGCTTTCAGAACTCCACAGCAAATCAATGAAACTGGCCCGTATCACTGTTGTCATTTGAATAACAAAAACACATTATATTACAGTCAAAGATGTTGCAGGTATGTTATTGTTACTGTAGTGCTGTAGTCATCACAATGTGGACTTTTTCCACGTGTAAGCACTTTTTTTGTTTTTTTTTACAAATCACTCCAAATAATGATTGAGCTGTGTCTTGGTGGCTCATTAGTTTACGTTCACTTGTAATTTCAGAGGTGTTGTTTGTGGTAAGTCTAGCCTACTTTAAGACAAAGTGGCAGCCCTGCTCGATTAACAAAAAACAAAGTATTATTGCTGTGCAGGCTTAGCTCAGAAGGCCACAGCTACAGCACAATAGCTGTCACATTGCCGTTAATTAGCCTGAGGCCAAGAGAGTAGGTCAGGCTCTGATAACAGATGAATTTGTTATTCTTTTTCTCTATTGCTGCAGAGACAATCCTCCAAGCTGCACTGTAAAAACAGTGATTTACTGGTCCAAAATAAAATTCTCAAGGAGCCCTATAAAAAAAAAGAAGCATTTATGTCCTCTGCAAATAAAGCACAATAGCAAAGTCAAAACATTTATACACTGGCTCTTGGCGTCACTGATTAACGAACACTGTTGAGGCCTTTCATTGTGAGAGAGTTCGTGTGGTCTGTGTCTCTGTAGGTTTCTGCTGCATTATATATTTCTTCAATCTCTGCAGTATGTTTTTGTTTATCATTTTAATGGCCTTGAACAGTAAGGACCCATGTGGCAATATAACATGAATTCTCTGTATGAGATTGTGTGTTATGTGTGTTTATGCAGGTGTGTGCTGGTCATGCCTACATATGCGTGTACACAAAACAAGCGTGTGTGCTATCCACTATTGCTGTTCTGATTGTGTATGGCCCTAAAGGGTCTAGAGGGAAAACAATAGGATAACGAAGAAAAGCCCCAGGGCCCAAATCGACTCTTTCTGTGAGTGTTTTCACCTTCACCAGAGGATGCAGATACTCCTTAAACAGAGCGTTTAGGAGGTCTAACTCAAGTCTAGCTGTAGGTGTAACTTTATGATTTATGTAACAACATGCAACAGAAGAAACGCTGTAATTTACACTAATACACAAGCCATAAATCAGCAGCGCAAACCAATTCATTCTTTGTGATATGTCAGAGTTGCATAATGAAATATCGTGAAGGTTTGAAGGTTTGTCACATGAATGAAAAAAAACATTCTGCACAATACCACCGGCCATAAGTCAAACCTCTGATAAATCAGTATTATGCATTTTGAGGAATACCATCTGCATAAATTGTGTATGTTACAAAAACAATGATACTCCTACGCACATGTCGCAAGAAGGAAAACATATCTGGGGGTTTTCCAACTTTTCCTGACAATGCATCTTTCATCACACGGCCCGAGTGCACAGATATGAGTGAGCGATGTGATGTCTGTGTGCATGTGTGTGTGTGTTCACTCAGCCAGACTCTCCATGGTCTAGATAGCTGCACCAGAGTCTGCGGAAAACACAGATGGTTGTTGCTTTTGCTTCTTCCGCCAGACCTATGTGACCTTTTACACAAAGATAACAGGGCGGTCTCTTATCCCCAGGACCCCCCCACCACCACCACCACCACCACTGCCCAAAAAACAGCGAGGCCTGGCAGCTCAGACAGAGGACTTCCTCCCTTCGAGCTGTCTGATAGAACAATATCAACAGCTAGCAGCTAACATCCCCTTTTGTGTCTCCATCAGTCTTATGTTTGGTAATAATTAAGGCCTTACTAATCAAGATGGGTCCCTGACAGACAGGAAATGAAAGATCTAAATTAAAATGAAATTAGGTTTTTGGTCTTTGCAATAATGTGACTCAATGGTCATGTATATTTCGCACTCAGATGAGACACTGTTCATATCATGTACTGGAATAGTGACAGTAAAATTGTAAGTTTTGTCTATCTTAAAATCAAATCTAAAACATTTATTTGTGTTTTTTAATTCTGGCACTTACAACAATTATTGTGCTGTTTTTGTTTACTTTTTTTTGGTTAGTTCTCTCTGATTACCTACCCTTTCTGTGGCACTCCACAAAATCCATTTGTTCTTTGGGAGACTTCAAAAAATATATATATATTTTGATTCTAAATAAATTCCTGAAGTACTGAAGTATTTAGCAAATGTTACCCAAACAGAATTAATAATACATTTGTCTGGAACTACTTTCAGCTGTGGATTAATACACATTTTCAGTATTTTCAGCATCAGGACAGTGTAAGTGGGATCTACTTGAAATAAAATACAATCTCTACATTGATGGTAACGAAGAAACATGTGCAACAGCGTGACTCAGAATAGATTTCAGGTCCTCACATCTTTAACTTCACTTTACTGTTACTGTGTCCTTTGTGAATGTATGTCGTTCCAGTTAGTCATTTTGAATTTTCCTCTGGGCATTGATGTCCGTTACGTGAAAACAAGGTGACCTTATAGGAGACTGTTATGACAGGATATAGAGGTTTATACATCCCAAATATATTTGAAGACTAGAGATCTATTTCTTGCCATTACTTGTCTCTCTTTTCCTTTCATTCTCAGAAACAGTGCTGCTTTGTTTCCCTTTTTTCATTTCTTATTTATCTCTGTCTCACACACATACACAGTGAAACACACTCAAGGGACATGAGTGTGGTCCAGCTGTCCTGTCTCTGGTCAGATATTTTGCTGAGGTGGTTTCAGCTGGGCTCTTGTGTATTCTCAAGCACAGTGAGCCTCAGGGGATGAAGGGTGTGGCGGTGGGCGGGGGGAGGATGCTTCATGTACAAACTGGAGGGTTTTTCCACCAACATCAGCACAAACAGCGCGGTCAGTTTTCATTTATGGAAGCTGCAAAATCACCAAAGTGTGGAATATGCTTCAGCATGTATATTTGATCATGCGATTTATCATGACAATAGTGCATAGGTCACAACATTGCTGCGGTGTGGTGGTGTGGTTAAACTGGTGACAATGGAAAAGACGTTGACCTGTGGAGACCTTCAGCGTGTGTGCTCATCTGTCTTTCAGTGGGAAACACAAGAGGGAGAGGACACTTATAATTACATTATCTATACGTAATATCTGCCCCAAGTGATGGTGTCATTGAAGACTGTGTCAGCTAATATCAATAGGCAGCTATCACTCCTATAAGGGCGATGTGTTTCCATGGCAACCTAGAGGTCAAAAGGGTCATCTTTGATACAATGGACCACAAACAATCATTACTGTTGTCGCAATACATTGGCAGGGTGATATTGCCTGAGTTGTCATTATTTGGTGCAGTGAAAATCCCTCTTGCTCCGTCTCATGGGACTCACTTTCTCTCCTCACCCCTCATTGACCCAGTGTCCATTGTCTGTAATGCCCGCACTTGTTTTCTTGAGCGGGGTCTTGGCTCTGCTGTGTCGTATTGGTTTATGAATTCAGCTCCGTGGCGCCAGTGCAATAACCGAGATTTAAATGTCAGGTGATGGAGCCACTTTAAGCTTAAGTAGGTAATAAAGATATACTGATGTAGAAAGTGTCTTTTTAAGTGTCGCATGTGTAAAGGTTGATTTTTTTTATTTATATTTTATGTATGTGTGTGTGTGTGTTATGACAAATTATATATTTTGTGTTTTCTTTTTTCAATTTCTCTCTAATGAGGTTACGTGGTACCTGGAGATGAAGCACAACTGAGGTCATAGCTGGACCATCAGACAAAATCATTTGTAACATTCATTTTTGTCATGTTTTATTCAATTGAGTTTGGTTCTCCCGTAGTGAAGCCAAATTCAACTCATAGTATTGAATCGTGGCAAAATATATCTGACTGTTATTGAGAAATACATGTTGCAATAGAAGCAACAATTCAGACCAAGCTAATGAAATGTGGCTGATTGGATAAACGAGATGAATTCAAATGGCACTGCTGTCAATGAACTGAGTGAGAGGGCAGACCATCATGAAACACAGCTGTCATTATCATCATTATAGCCTCCCCAGCTCTCTTCGTATCCGTAGACGGCATCCCACGCTAAACTGATTTAATCTTGGGGTAAGTTGTTAGGATGTCAATGTTGCAGGGCAGAATGGTTTGAATGTTTTTATTGTATCATTTAAAAATGTAGCTATGAAAGCCTCACCGTCAAAAACTATTCGGTTTTGTCACTTGTGTTGTAGAATATATGAAGATGAAAGAGATAAAAAATAACATTCAGAAAGTACAAGCACCAGTGCTCTTTCCGTTGTAGCAGCAAAAGGTCCCCACTGTGACAAAAACCTGTACCTTCAAGCAGTATGCACATTTTATGAGCTCCATTACAAAGTTTGTGCTAACACAGACATAAACAGGCAATAAAACAGGAGATATCATCCTTGGGGCAAACCTCACTATTGGATTCCTGCTCTCTTCAGGATGGACACATGCTTATTGTGCTAAACAAACCCCTGCTCCCTTTAGCAACAACACCTTTCAGCATATTTCCCCTCCTGCCTTTGGGAGGTGTGAATGTGTGTGTGTGTGTGTGTGTGTGTGTGTGTGTGCAGGCAGGTGGTCTACATTAATCCACAGCTGCACTTTTCATTACTCTCATAAGGTGAGGTCAAGGGGTGAGGTCTGTTTGGGTCTTACAGCGTAGGTGCACAACTAGTGTCAGTGAAATGAGATGTAATATGTGGCAGAGTGGCTTTTATCAATCCATGCGTCCTTGCGGCAGACAGTGGTGGAGCGGATGATGACAGGCAGGGAAATGAAGCTTTAGGTGGCCGCTGAGATGGAACAGGAGATGTCTCAGTCAGATAGATGGCAGCAAGCTAACAGCAGAGCCACTGAGCTCCCTGCAGAGACTGTCAGCAGAGCACAATGTAAATTATAAGACACATCTGCACTTGTAGGCTATACGCTACAGCAACTTCAGGCTAAAGGGTTCACATAAACAGAAAGTTTAATCAGTGTGGTGCATGTTTTCAAATTTAATGAGATTAAAGCACATTTATAAAACAGATTTTGTTTTGTGCAGCTGTGACCAGTGTCCTAACCTGCAGAGGACAAGGCTGTCACAATCTCATCTCTGATGTGCATCCGTTATACTGTGTGGAATTATAATGGGATAGATCCACTACAAGGGCAGAGCCAAACACTAACCTGATTATGGTAATGACTGCCAACAGCTACTACTCTAAGCGGCAGGGAGATGTGCACCAAAAAGGCAATTCCAAACAATTAATCAAAACACATAAATAGACATAATGTCATTGACATTCACTTCTGGCAGACAACCGATTGGTGAATGTTGTTGATACCTCTAAAGCTATTTAATCACACTGATGCATGGGGTTGGAGGTGGGGGGATTTGGCAGGCTACAATACATCATACCAACATTTAGTTTACACTTTGTCAGCAAATGTAATTAGCCAGTATCACAATTTTACATGTGAGAGACCTGTAGCGGATATTTCTAGCATCCATCTCCATAATTGGGCTATGGAAATTGTGAAGCGGCTCGCTCTATTTCATATTAATCGATCCTGAGGGGTCATTGTTAGGCTGCATAGAGTAAAACTATGATTTTTCTCTGGCATGATATTGAAAATATATTTATAATATTGCTTTCAATTACATAAGGTGGTGAGAGGACTAAGGAATTGTAATGACTTAGAGGCTCTGTGAGGCTGCACACATCACAACGTCAGCATGCTCAATGACGATGACGATGTCATACATATACTAAGCAGATATAATTTTTTTTACCATGGTTACCATCTTAGTTTAGAGTAAAAGCATGCTAACAATTGCTGATTACCACTAAATACACAAGGCTGATGTTTTGCACATTTTTGGTCTTGATCCTGTGTATATTCGTATGATGGTCACACTAGATGAAAAGTTAATACCACAATAATTATAATTTATCTGGGATCCGTGAACGTCTTACCAAAAATCGTTGAGGTAATTCAACCTGGACCAACAGATGGGCAGAGTGAAACTGCGATAGAGCCATATTGGAAGTGTGGCTAAAAACAAAAGGCATGAATGATATTGTGTTTATCTAGAACCAAAATGATGAAGTCAAAAATGATGAAATGACATGCACTGATTACAGTGCGAGCTGAATTTTTATCAGATAATAGGTATTATATGTGATACACAGCAAGTCTATGCTAATTTCCGGAGCTAATCAAAGTCAGCGTGAGGTTTTAAAGCGTATTATAACAATGCTCTATCTGCTTGACATCCTACTGATTGGATCTTCCACTGCTGAAGGGAGGAGCAGTCTTTCACACAGGGTGTAAATCCCAATCCCAACACCTCCTCAGCCACCAGCATTTCTCAGGAACATCCCACCTCAGCACATTTGTTTAGTGATCTAATGCGTGATCAGTCGAGCATTTGCTTAAATGTAGGAGTTAAGTACTACTTTGTCCATAGAGACAGATGGTTGCCCCCCTTTCCCATACCAACTCGCCTTATCCCCTTTTCAGAAATACATGGGTTTGATTTATGTTCTAACCCCATTAGCAACTTTCTCTTTTGCTCCGCTCTTATTCTGTTAATTGCTACAGTTTTTTTTTTGTTTCTCACCTTTTTCTCTCGACACACAAAGGATGTTGCTGAGGATAGGAGAAGCTGCAGTGTCCTTGTGGCTGTCGGCTCTGAATCAGGAGACAAAGCCCATCTTGTGGTGATCCACCCGAGGCTGGAACCACAGGCAGGACTAGCTTCCTACCTGAGATGACTTCTGTTGTTTCATATAAACCACCCTGGAAATCTCCAGGGATATCTTTGTGTACAGTTTCAGGCAATATGAAAATTTCAAAGCAACAATAAACAATGATCTTTTCCTTTTTACCCCCATTTATGTTTTTATTGCTCTCACTGTAAAACATGGTGGAATTTTCTAACCTCAGTATCACCATGGGAAGAATATAACCAAGACAAATATATGGCTCTTATCAAAGACTAGCTTAAGGGTCCCCATATTTCAGCAAGGGTCGGCACTCAAAGATATACACCTTGCATTATCACATTATGAAAAAAAATGGCATTGGCTCTTATTTGATTTCTCAAAATGTCATATCAAGGCATGTACAGTATGTTGTTCTATGGTAGCAGAGGATGCATTAGTTCAACACTCACTGAATTCAAAGAATTGATATGGAGCTGATAATAGCTGAAGGCAAGGCTGCAAACACTGGAGATATTTTGGAGCAGATAAAAAAAAGCACAAGATGAGCAACTGTAATGTGTGTTCACATCCCAAGAGTATCAAGCAGAAGCTTCCCCCGCTCTATTTATAGCTTAAGCCTCTGGGTTCCAGGGGGTGTTGGGTTTGGGTTGTCCGTGAACATCATAAAGTGGTGAATGGTGTGTGTTTATTAGCAGTGAGGGGATGGCTTAGCCATGATGGAGTTGTATTGATCCTCCATCAACACCCCATATGTTAAATCCTCATCATGACAACTGTGACTGAACACTTCACAGATATTTGCCTGTGGGTTTGGTTTTAAAATAAATAAAAAAAAGTCTCAGCTGCATGAACAAATACTATAGTGTGTTTGCAGAGGTTAGAATTACAATATGTTTCTATTCTATTTCAAGTTTAGTTCAACAGCGCAGTGCAGATGTGGTTAAAATGAAAGAACTGTGCACCAGTTTGTTGCCAAGGCAATTAGCTGAATTTTGCAGACAGATTTTTTAGCGCCTTCACAGTTTTGACTGCTGTTGCCTCACGTTTTTCTGTAGTTATGTGTTTAAAAATGGTACAGTTCCAGTTTTAAAGGCACAGTGTGTAAAATTGGGGGTCGTTATCTTCAGAGTAAGGCAGACATGAAATATAATAATGTATAATTAAATATAATCATGTTTCCATGAAAATTAGAATAGTTATGTTTATGTTACGTAAAAATGATCCTTTTATATCTATAGAGGGAGCAGGTCCTCAAACATCATGTTTCTACAGTAGCCTGGAACAGAAAAACTAAATACTGACTCTAAATAGGGCCTCTGAAGGGTTGTTTCTCCTTTACACTAGGAAGGTGAGGGTGATGTGAGGAGATTGCAATGCAGCGATTACACCACTAGATGCAACTAAATTCTATACACTGGACCTGCATTCAATGTGCAAGGACTGAATTTCTATCTTCTGAGGTAAAATCATTTGTTCAAAATATAGCTTGATGGTAATGATAATCAGTTGTCCCCTGCTGTGCCAATAGATTACTTCACTCTGGGATCAGCCAAGCTGATCGACTGTAGGAAAACAGAACACGTAAAATGCAACGAGATAGAGCAGCAAACCTGCCGAGTACCCACCCAAGGCTGTTTACCAAGTGTTTGCAGGGACATTAAAGCAGTTGTGTGTGTAAAAATGGCCAATTCTGTTCTACATACCTATGCACACAAATGGTTAGTTGTGTAAAACCTGGCAGGAGACCTTTGCAGTCTGACTGCTGAAAATCCATTTAGTAGAGCAGTGATGGTAGGCTGCACATGAAATGCACATGACAGGACAAAGACAAAAAGCAAACTAAAGCCACTTGCACTCCTTTAAATGTGAGTATAAGAACAGATTGTGCATGTCTTCTTGTTTTATCTTAAGGGTAGACTCATTTATCTGATCATTCCAACTTTTTTGTTTTTTAAATATTTTTTAAGAGACAAACAACTGTTGGTACCTCATAAACTAACTTTTCCCCCCAGCGGTGGGAAATTTCAAGGACTTCATTTATAATCAAGCATTCTGGTGACTTTGTAGCAACAGTTATGATCACTGAAAGAATCATTATCCACTTCTACAGAGAGTTATAAACTTAATGACTCAGCATAATCTCATTTTCTACTTCATTATTAATCGGTTCCTCTGCAGCTGTTATCAGGAGGGAAAATCTGTTCAAAATGAATGGTTTTATCATGTTTGTTGCAGTAACTGTGCAAGCTGTTCATATAGCCTCACTAGATAGTACTACTCAACAGACAGTGGTGTGATGGAAATTAGTTTATATTAGTAATATAGACAAATTTATACAATATACCCAAACCAAAGATCTAAAATTCTACAGAAGAAAGAATCATTTTATCCCATCTCATTTAATCAGATATTCATTCAGGTGAACTTTGATGCTGTAAAAAGGCAGGCATATATATAAAAAAAAGGCATATCTGTGTGTAGGTGTAGCAGGACTTTCACCAAATTCAACAATGTACAATGAAATGTATGAAACTATTTCCTTAAATTACAACTCTGAATATTCGTGGCACACGACCCACACACAGCACATGCTTAAACTACTGCTATATGCAAGCTGTTTTCGGAAAAGCAGTAAATCCCCACTCGATGAGGTGTAATGAGAGAGTGCTGGGCTGTGATCCCGTCTGCCCTGGGCTTAATATGGTAATACCTGCCCCCACAACACCAAAGCCGTTGGCAGAGAACACAACCAGGATTTACTCTCTTTATTACCTCGGTGGAGCATTTAATTTCCCGGGCATTCGGGTGGGTTAGTGGAACAAGCAGGTGGGTGTCAGGACTGGCAATCACTCAGGGTGATGCTGGGAGACAGTGACATACATCAGAGTCATCACTTCAGGCTTCAGGCAGGGGGGAGAGAGGTAGAGAGAGAGAGAGAGAGAGAGAGAGAGAGAGATCTTTTGTAGAGAAAGGGGATGTGTGCAACATGTTATATATTTAAGTGTCTCTGTGTTTCTATGTGTATTATACATTCAGTGTACTGAGTCATGTGACAGCCATTACTTCACTGAGTGGCCCACAGGAGCTGATAAAAACCACTTGGCCACCACCTTAATAAATAAGTAAGCACCCAAATTGTTTTTAATCAAGACCTCATTTTAGTTGCGCTCTAATGAATTCATTATGGTGGGTTGGGGAGAACACTGAGCACAACACTGGCTGGCAGGTTTCCTGCATCTGGGGGATCCACTGTTATGTCACGAAACAGTGCTTAAACTGTAACAAGCACGAGTCGTACGTATGTGTAGACATTTTCCTCGTGGATAAAGGATAATTCAAATTTTTCATATCATATTTTATATAATTTATTTTTTCTACTAGTCATGACAACATCACACTCCTCATATTGCTGAGATCTGAGAACATAGTATCATTGCTATAACAAAGTTGGACTGGGGTTAAAACAAAAGTGGTCAGGTGTCCAGACAGGTTTATACAAGTTTATGATGCATTAGCAATGTTTCTTATTTACACATCCAGTTGACAAGGAGCAACATAAGCATTCATTTGGAGTTGTCTTAAGTCCAATATTCACTTTAGTCTCTTTAGCAGATGCTGCATTATGTTTCCAGCTTGACCCTAATTTTCTCCTCCGCCATTTGGAGCTCAGCAGGTTATTATCTATTTTTCTCAAAACAACTTTGGGTGTGAAGAGAGTGGCGGCAATGAAGTGAACCTATTAAGTTATAGTCATAAAAAAGACATGGGAAACTGCAAAGTCAGGTAAAGCTCTGATCAACACCTTTCACATCAATGTTCATGATGAATAGTTTTTGATAATTTTACCACTTGCCTTCATCGTCATTGGCTAACCTGTAAGATCTGTATGATCTGTATTATGGTTTGACCACTAGTGTTTGTAGCCCCAATCACACTTATTTTTATTCTTGTCACGGTATGCATTTGTGTGAGGGCTTGAAACAGACTCAAGTGTCTCCACTCAGTGATGCTAACAAGCAAACAGTAACGTTGTATTGTCATTATGGTTGTTTAATGTGGTGATAAATTTGTAAGTGTATTCATGGATTAAATTATGACTCTTTATGGAAGCTGCGTCAGTTGTATAGCCACCATAAAAATTCAAAGTCAAGTGCACCAGTCAAATCAGTCAAGAGAAAAACATGAATAATGTTATGATTCATTAAGTATGTGATATGTCAACATGAGTAATACTGTGCATATTGTTCTTTCAGTCTGTGCAGTTAGTGAAAAAGAATAAAAATGTTACTCTTTTCATTATGTCATACAGACCTAAATACTATTATGAGTGCATAGAAAAACGACTTACTGGTTCAGTGGCTGAGATGTCTATATCTCGTGAGAGAGAACTACAATATTACAAAGCTAAAACACATTTTTAAACATATTGCTGCAATGAAGCAGCTATGACAGAAGAGTATATTTTCTTCTAGGTGTCACTTTTACAATACAAATCTCATAGGCAATTTAAACTCTAAGGGCTGCCAAGCTGTCAGGTGCACTGCTGTTTATTACTTTAGTGGTGATAGTGAAAGACTTCATGATACTTTACCTCCTCTGACTGTTTCATATGAATATTGCATGTAAACAGCTGAGTCCACTGACAGAGCAGATAAACTGTAAGTTGCTAGTGGTATGTGTAGTCCTATTGCTGGTTCGGAGCCCCAGCCATCCAAACCTCCAGCGTCTCTCCTCATTTGTGTTCTCAGTGGAGAGGAAGGATATACCCCACTTCCTAAAGCTCCACCCTGCCCCATGCTCTGCAGAGGAAAGAGGAGAACATAAAATGCAGGGCTGAGAAACCCCCTGGGGGTTAAACCTTAGGGTGGGAACAGCACATCTTCTCTATCATAAATCATGACTGTTTATATGGCATGGCAAGGTGTGAGACTTGTTATGCCTTAAAGGTCTAGTGTGTAAGATTTAGGTGGCTCTGGGAAAATAAGAATTTTAATATTTTTGTAACCTTAGAATGAGTTTTAATATGTACAGAGACTGCCGGTCCTCCCCAACAGAGTCCGAGATGTTGAACCACCATGTTTCTACAGTAGTCCAGAATGGATAAACTAAACACTAGGGAGAGATAGGGCCTTACGTTTAAGTGACGTTAAGCTTGCGGCTTACGTTTCTCACGTGTTTTGCGAGCACTGTAGTTTCTCCTTCAGTAGAGGGTGAGGTGCAGGGACTGCAATGAGTGACTAATTTCTACACAAAGCTTCTTTAAGCTCAGTGAGCTTGACTTTGATCATTTGATTGAAAAAGGTCAGCAGAAATTTCTTACGTGTTCCTACGTTGACCAAATGAGATCAGCAATGAGTCATTGCTCTATGTTGTCACACCAAATTTTACTAGATCAATCAGAATGAACAATGGACACAGTTATTTTTACTCTAAGCTGACGTTTTTGTCAACTGATGCCTAGATACACTACACAGCAATTAATAAAAATAATTCTAGAATTATTCCTAAAAATAATTTTAGGAACTAGTAGCGTAGTTTTGATACATTGCTATGAGCACTCCAGCAGCCTGCATAGATTGAAAATCAAAATCATATAGTATCTGTTGTTTGCCACTTCATCCCTAGGTGTGTTTCACTCCTGTGAGGAAACTCTTGGGTGACTGCTGACAGACTGGATGTTGTCTCCACAATACACAATGTCTCTTTTTAGCAAGAAGGGGACAATAGTGATGAAGGAACAGTAGGAATGGCAGAGCAGGAAGCGTGCTGAGGAGGACAGGAAATAGGAAGCGCGAGCAGGAATAAACGCTGTTGAAATAGCTGGAGGGAAAATTTCCGTTCCACTGTCTTAAGGTTCTCCTGCAAGAAATTCCTCTGCTGTCCTTGAAAGACACAGAAAGCGAGCCTCTCCCAAAGATGTGTGGTCTTGATAGAAGGAATAAATCATGGCTGATATTAACAATACAATGATAGAAATCAGCATAATGGAAACATGAGTCCATGCAATTGTTTGCCATTTGACCTGCCTGAGGTGGCTACAGTAATATACAAATCTAATGGTGTTGCTGAAAAGAACTCAAGTCCCCAAAGTTATGCAGATTATTGATAACACATTTCAATCAGAGGTGTATTTTCATTAATCTTTAGCATTGTGATTTAGCATCTTGCTGTAGTTGACAGGTTTTGTCTTACTCAGCGTTTTGCCCTCGATGTCTATCTCTATGTCTCCTGTCTCCAGTGTCTGAAGTGCATACAAAGAAGTGTCAGTGCTTCCCTATTCCTGTTGGTGTGTATCATCTGATCAGCAAATCATTAAGTATTACATTCTGAATTTCTACAGTGAATACAAGATGCAAGGAGATATTGCTGATGTCCACAACATACATTTATTTAACCAAGGTGCACTTATCAGCCGGGTGGCCTTAGTTCCTTGTATTTCCTGCGAAATCTCTGGATATTTTCTCTTCTCTCTACTTTTAGTGTCTCTGCATCACCATACTTTTTGTCATTGGACAGCAAGCCCTGCCTGAGAACTGTTTTTCCTGGAAGGGTTTTTTTTTTGTTTAGTGTGATATGTTTGCTAAAAGGAAAGTTGTTTTGAGTTTAAATCTGTTGAAATAGCTGAAGTCATATGCGGTGAATATACAGACTTAATGACAGCCTCTATGGTCAAAGGTATGCCTATAAAGTTATATGAAACTGTAGTCAGCCAGTAATGCAGATATATTAATGTGAAATAAAACTGACTATTAGTCGACTCGACACTAATTGATGCAGTGGCTGCATTGAATAGGCAGACCACACTGTGTTACATATCACACGTCAACACGTGATTGACACTTTTTGGTCCCAATCTTCAGCTTTTCCTCCATCTTAGAAATAACTCTTAGGGACCAAAGAGCAGGGGGAAAAAAAGCTATGTGCAGCAAGATCATGGCAAGTCCTCCACCCCTGTAGGCAGGAAGTGCCGAGCACAAATCGTCTGTGGGGCTCTGCCCATCAGAAACAGGAAGAACAAAGTGCAAACCAGCAATGACGCCACACCCCTCATGCTAGGAAGATGGATTGTGTTGTTGAACACCTTGGTGATGTTGAAATGACCCCATGTAAGATCTGGTCCAGCCTCTTCACTTTGGGACATGTTATAATGGTTACTTGGCAGTGGAAACCTAAGATTTATTACAGTTGCCATGATACTCCATTTTCAAAAACAGAAGTAGCAATGTGGAAAAAATTACTTCAAGGAATTTTAAGCTTCACTTGGGAAACAAAATCAGATTTTTGCCTTTTATCGATGGTGGTTTTTTACTTGAAATAAAGACATTTTAGACTTGTTAGCCTCGTGGTATCTGCTATCTTCCATCTTCTTCAGTAAGCTAAAGAGACCAAGACAAACCAAAAGCCACAGCCCCGAACCATCAAACACAGCATGGGTGTATTTTCACAGCAAATAAGATCTATTTATAGAGCTTCTTGGCAATAGTAAAGTGAATAGACCCCAGGCAATTTCAGTTAAAGGTAAACACATCCATCACATATTAAATAATGTAATATGCCGCACGTGCAACACTTTTCCTGCTTTAATACACAAATTGTAAACAGAGGGGTCTGTTTTTTTTTTCTATTCACACTGACTCGGGAAGCATTTAGATGCACACCATCACAATAATAATGTAAGTGTGTGTGTGTGCTAACTCACACATACACAGACACTCACGCATATTGGGATCATATCGCAAGACAACACTGTTTTGTTGAGGGTATATATAAAGTCTAATTACATTGTGAGCAGTGGCGATAAATCACTGGAGGCTTAATCAAAGCACTACAACAGCGAGAGTCATCAATCACTTACTACAGCACAACACAACATCAGCCTGTAGCTTCTCCTTGTCTTCTGGCTGGCAGACTCGCTCTGTTCCTAACATAGGACATATCACTGTGACACATTATCATTAGTACAATCAACACCACTTTGGACGTCCTGATGGAAAGCCATCACACGGTAAATGGATATGAAGATATATGGGGCCATAAAGCTGACAAACGCTGATTCCCATGTCAATGTATATGAAGGACATTTTCTTCTGTTTTCTGAAGAACTGGAGAGCTAGATGGGAAAAGACACTGAATATGAGAATATGAGCAGCACCTCTGAGGATTTTCTTCCAAGCAAAGTGTCACATCACTGATAGCCTTCTATGATCAAGTATTTCAAGCCTATTCAACTCTGGACACTTCAATCTCTGCATGGATGTGTTAACTGTAGTTGGCTGTGATGGATGGCGGAGAGCTGGGTCACCTCAAAGGCACGGTAGTGACATTCAGAATGTCCCCACTTAAGGTGGGGGAATGACAGATGGCATTTCAATGGAATCTATAAAAATGTGTCACCAGTCACCACTGGAAGATGTTTTGACTTCTCGTCCTCTGCTGCCCTACTTTAGATCCAGCGTGCATTTAACAAAACTCAATAAAACTGGAGGCAAAACCAATAGAGGAGACTTTGCTTCAACCTGAAGATCTGGGCACAATCACCTGAAGTGCAATACACTCACAGCAATGGGCCTCACCCATAATAGAATTTTTATTTTAAGTGTCTTCCATTTTTATTTTAAATATTTTTTCCCCCCCTGTTGTTTAACACGAGAACATAGTCCAGGTTAAATGAAAGAGGACAAGACAGACAGAACAAATAGAAAAAAAGAGAGGGAGGCTGAGATGGCAGGCAGTCAGCTATGAAGGACATGGCCGCAGCAGTTATTTTTAGTTATCAGTTTTCGGAGGCTGTCATTCGGAACATCTCATTAAAGGTCCGGAAAAAAAAATCTTGACGCTCCATCAAACCATTCAAATCACCGAAACTCAAATAAAAAAACTCTGTGTCCTGCTGTGCATGTTCTCTCTTTCTCTCTCTCTTACACACACACACACACACACACAGTGCATACATTAGGCAGATCTTTGGTGACCTCTGCAAAAGGTATCTACACTGCAGCTTCTTTAGGGGTTGCGGACAGATGGATTAATTATGTTCATGTGCCCACAGGCAAGTCTCTAAAAATGCAAATCCAAGCGTTATTAATCACTCTATAATGAGAGATTAAACACCAAGATTCATTATCAACAATGTGTACACTGTAAATCAGACACTTGAGGGAGATGTCTTCACTATTAAAATCATTAAACTTAATAACAGGATCTTAATTTTATGTCTCATTCATGCTAAGCGCCTCATGCAGCAATAAATCTGTAACATATTTTTATGATGTTTTGAACAGTTGTGTTGTTCTGCTTTTTTGTTGCTAGTAAAGGACACAACAGTAACACACAGAAATGCTCTAAATAAATTAGAATTTTAATTATTGATCCGGTTACAGTTTGCATCCCGGCCAATCAAGACTATTTGACCAATACCTGATCTTGGAACAGACTTATTTCACTCAAATGGGTAATTTCTCTCTTCCTGTCTCTCCTTGACTGTAAACTGGTTTTAAAGATAATTGCTACAGCATGCAGGGA
The DNA here is from genome assembly GCF_000972845.2 of Larimichthys crocea. Taxonomy (NCBI): domain Eukaryota; kingdom Metazoa; phylum Chordata; class Actinopteri; family Sciaenidae; genus Larimichthys; species Larimichthys crocea. The sequence goes on along the minus strand of NC_040016.1, from coordinate 4,255,878 downwards.
AGAGCAATTATCAAGTAATTACTAGTAGAGTCAATTATTTCACACTCACATTGTTAAATGTAAAAGCTACTGCTCCAATGCATTGTTTTAAATGGGTAAAATAAAAATAAAAAACTACCTAAACATGGACAACTGTGCTAAATACAATCTTTGACCACACAGTTGTGGCAGAAATAGTTTGCAGGTGAGCCGTGGTGGACGTGACGTACAGCTGAGAAATAATGGGTTAATACCGCCACCTGTTGGACATGTTGTGTATTTACCACCTGCAATGCTGCGTTCAAAACAATCAGAAATATGAAAATTCAACTAAAACTATACAGCTAATGCTAAGTTAGCTTACATGTCTTTTTATCTTTTTCGGGCCCTAACTGGACAGCACAATAGCTCTGTTGTTCTATAAATTAAAACATAGTCTAAATCTCTGTCCTAAGCATAATTTATATGTTATCACCTGGCAATGTTTGTATTTACTACAGCTGACTTCGGTGTTTGAAGGCGGATAAGTAACCAAACATGGCGGACACGGATGAGCCGTAAGTAGCTGCCGAAGAAACAAACAAGAAACACAGTCACTAACTGGCCGAAAGATGCTTTCAGATCTCATGAACCTGCGATAGCACAGCATGAATGAACCTTCTTTTATTCTCTCTTTTTAGGGAGAAGAAAAGAAGGAAAGTAGTGGAGCTGGCTCAGAAGTTAGCGATGAATTGGTAGAGCTGGAAGGTTTGAGGTTATCGGACAGGAGGAAGGTTAACGTCAGCTAGCCGAAGAAGCTAATATTAGTCGTGAGCAAGAGTGCACTGACAGCCGGGCTACGGGCGAAATACTGAGTAGTTAGCTCGTCTGGAGTATCTAGCACGTCTTTACTGTGCCGCTGATGTTGTCATTCACTTCTGTGCAAAGTTAGAGCTCTCTACTGTACCTTCTCACTGTTGACATGCTAGCTCCGCAGCTAACTTAGCTACCGTTCAGGCTGCAGTGTGAGGGACTGAAAATGTCAGAGGGTCAGAAACGCCCACCACATGCAGCTTTACTGCATTTTAACGTGGTTCAACAAGAAAACCCTGTTAAAGCAGACGCCGACAGACGGCAAAGCGAATGTTACATTACTACTTAGTTTCTTTGACCTCAAAGTGATTGCATGATCTGCTGTGAGCTGTAAATAACACCTTTACTACGTGACAGTAGACATTTCGATCTTCTGTAAAGTCTAAAGTGATATAAAACTATACATTACTCTCAGTGCAGTCTACCATGAAATATTTTTGAGACTGTCAAGTCCTAAATATGCACATTTCTGTTGTCAGGATGGTGGTTGATGGAGGCAGTGGACGTACCTGTGAGTGGGACGGGCGATGGAACCATGTCAAAAAGTTTCTGGAGAGATCTGGGCCCTTCACGCATCCTGACTTTGAACCCAGCACAAATGTAACAATTAGCAGGAGTGAAATCACTTTTATATTGCATGCGAAGTAATGTGCCATCTTTAATAATAATGTCTTTATCACCTCTCACTACAGTCATTGCAGTTTTTGTTAGAAACCTGCAAAATCCTGGTCATCGGTGCTGGTGGTCTGGGATGTGAACTGCTGAAAGACCTGGTATAATTATGAACTATTATGATTAATATTTGGATAATATTGGCTTTAATACACAATCAACACTTGTTTGTTTTTGTTGTGGCTCAGGCTTTGTCAGGCTTCCGTGACATTCATGTTGTCGACATGGACACGATTGATATTTCAAACTTGAATCGACAGTTCCTCTTCAGGTCAGTAGACTTATAATTAATACATTTTTAACTATATAGATATATATATATATGCATTATAGCATCAATATAATGTCATGAAGTAAGCAGATATGTTTTATGAATGTTTGTGTAATGTTGACCAGGCGGAAAGACGTAGGTCGATCCAAGGCGGACGTTGCAGCTGATTTTATCAACAGCCGCATACCTGGATGGCGGACGTTGCAGCTGATTTTATCAACAGCCGCATACCTGGATGCTGTGTAGTCCCGTATCCTTTTGATTGATCTATTATTGCAAGATTTCAGATGCGTGATATGTGCTTGTTTTCAAATGCTCAAACCACAAGTTGCATGATTAATATGGGAGAAATGTTGCAGGCAGCAAATCCACATTCCATAAATCACAATTTAAGAATGTAGACATACAGGTCATACAGGTTGTGAAAATAACAAACATGACATTCTCCTAAATGCCTTGTACAGACATTTTAAGAAAATTCAAGACTTAGATGAAACATTCTACAGACGTAAGTATCATTATGACTGTTACTACTAATAATAAACTACTTGAGACCAAAACATGTAAAAATAGTTTACAAGAGCCAAGACTTCATTCCATTTGGAACTCGTTTGTTATTTTAGAGAACACTTCAGCCACTTCACAGCACTCCACTCTCTGCACTCTCTACCTTTCACATAACCGTAGATAAGATTTCAAATATATTGTGTTCTCTGAGCTCTATAATGTATAATCATTAGGTTTTTGCATCAGTCCATTTTGATGCACCCTCCCTGATTGGACTGTTTCATTATCAGACGTTAGATTTGAATTCATTCATTGTTCTGTTTGTATTCAGAGTTCCATATAATTGTCTGTGGACTAGACTCTATAATTGCCAGAAGGTGGATGAATGGTATGCTGGTAAGTCAATCCTCTTCGCTGCAGTGTTTGTCACAGTCCTTTTTCTCACTACTTTTGTGTTTTTGTGCAATTTAATGCTTGCATTTAAACATTATGCTAAAAGGAATGTGTTTCATGTACAGTCCTTTGACTTTCTTCGCAGCTGTCCTTGCTGGTGTATGAGGATGGTGTCTTGGACCCAAATTCCATCATTCCTTTAATTGATGGTGGGACTGAAGGTTTTAAAGGAAACGCAAGAGTCATACTCCCTGGCATGACTGCCTGTATCGACTGTACCCTAGAGCTGTACCCTCCTCAGGTCACGTTTTTTAAATTTATTTTTTATAAAGAATGCTTACAACACAACAAAATTACAAAACCAGCACCTGGTCATTTTGCTATTGCTAAAATACATCTCTCTTTGTAGGTCAACTTCCCCATGTGTACAATAGCCTCCATGCCTCGTTTGCCAGAACATTGCATTGAGTATGTCCGGATGCTGCTGTGGCCCAAAGAGACGCCCTTTGGAGGTATGAAACCATACTGCAGTTCTATAGTATCTCTGCTTAGTTTAGGGATCTTCATACTGTTTAGAATAAAGTATTTGTACTTGAGGCTCAACAAACCCCACCCCCTGACTTACAAGATCTTTATAACAAGTAAACTTAAGTCCTTATGTGTGGATTAGATGGTGTGGTACTGGATGGGGATGACCCAACGCACATCCAGTGGGTGTACCAGAGATCTCTGGAGAGGGCAGCAGAGTTCAACATAACAGGAGTCACATACCGACTAACCCAGGGTGAGCACACTCTCACATCACATCTATCTGTCAACATCAGAACACAGCTACTTTTCTTTCAGCTCTGCTGGGAGACGAGCCTAAGTACATAAAACACAACAAGCGAGTCACCAGTGCTGGTGATGGAAGTCTTAGTCTGTGTCTCTGAAACAGTACTTCTCTGTGTGCAAGACACATTTCTTTTATTTCTGTGTCTATTTTTTGAATTAAGCAATTATTTTCTATATCCTATTTATATGTTGCAGGTGTTGTTAAGAGGATAATTCCAGCTGTAGCGTCTACAAATGCTGTCATAGCTGGTGAGTAGCTAAGACTGAATAATGTTAAAGACCTGTGTTTATGCCCTGCCATTGTAAGAGTTAATTATTTCCAAACAGTACTGAGTATATTGAATTTATGTATGCGGAAATAACAGTTTTCTTTCCTTATTTATTTGACCCAGCTGCTTGCGCAACAGAGGTTTTCAAAATAGCATCAAGGTGAGTTTGCAGGTTCGGTTTGGCAGCATATGTACAAAGTGAAAATCTGTGTAAACCACGTGTGACCTTCATGATGTCACCTTTTGCATCTACAGTGCCTACATACCGCTCAATAACTATATGGTGTTCAATGATGTTGAGGGCCTGTACACCTATACTTTTGAAGCAGAACGGAAGGTTTGTCCCTGAATTTCATCCACCAGTAATTATTAGCAACAGGGACGAAGTTGCCTTTTATGTAAAACATGTTTATGTTCACTTCTGATGCAGGAAAACTGTTCAGCCTGCAGCCAAATACCTCTGGACTTGAACTTTTCTCCATCTTCTAAACTTCAGGAGTTGTTGGACTACCTGACTGAGAGTGCCTCTCTGTAGGTTTGCCTTTCATGAGCTCTGCCTACGGTCATATTTTTGGGATTTTGAGTAGTGCATTACGCATTAACAACCAAATATATAATGCATTTTTTCAGACAAATGAAATCACCTGCTATAACAGCAACAGTGGAAGGAAAGAACAAAACATTATATTTACAGGTAAGTAACCTCTGTGTTTTCATTCAGTCTCATTGTAATGTGAGCCTGAGGGGTGTCCTGATAAAATTAAGCAAACAATCATTTTGACTTGTTTTGATTAGAGTTATTGTTCATGTGGTGTTTTGCTTTACAGTCTGTCGCTTCAATTGAACAGAGGACACGGCCAAATCTGTCCAAAACACTGAAGGGTGAGGGGCTTTATTTACTGAAGATGTGGCAACACTCATTCTTCAGATGAATACACTCAGAATATGCTGAGTCACTTTATGTTATGAACATGTTTTTTCCAGAGCTGGGACTGGCTGACGGGCAAGAGCTGGCAGTAGCTGATGTCACCACACCCCAGACCATGTTGTTTAGACTCTGCTTTACCTCATAGGATGAACTCAAGCACTCCCACAACCAGCTGATGTCGTTCTCGTTTCTTGGCCAACCATAACTTGATGCAGATGCGGAATATATTTAAAATGGCAACAGTTTACAGTGTATTCGGTCACAGTCTAAATGATTGTAGCTAATTTGTAGCTCTAGTTAATGTACTTATTGACTAAAGTTAATGTTTTGCACTGAAAAACCAAATCATAGTTCAAAACCATGTTTAAAGTCATGTTTTGATGATATGTTGTCTGCAAATGTTAAAAAGATTTCTGCATTAATGTGTTATCTGCACCACAACCTAAAGAAGTGTGCTCTGTGCAAACAAATAGACAAGCGGTGGTTAGTTTGGAAAAAGATTATTCTGTACTTTGTTCTGGTTTTGAATATTTTGAATATTTATTTATTCTAATGCAGTTTTTTTTTAGTTGCAGTAACCACTAAAGTGGTAATGGGCAGACACTGATAATGATGTGTGAACTGGAATAAAATGTTTTTTCTTATAAAGTTTCTGTTTCCTCTCTGTACCTATATGAAATTATGGGAGTGAAACAATATTTACACACAAGTTTAGTATGCAGGATGGAGAGGCCTTACTGTACACGATCCACTTTGTTTTAGAGGCCGTTTGTTTACATGCATCAACACAGACTGAGGGTTTAATATATAAGGCTTGGTCAAACATAATAATAATAATACATTTTATTTCATAGGCGCCTTTCTGTCACCCAAGGACACTGTAAATAAATGAGAGTAGATAGCAAATAACAAATAGAACCATAAAAGTATATCAAATTACAAGAATACAACATAAAAACAGGTTAAAATAGGGAACATAAACGTACTAAGCTAATAAGTACTTAATGGAATAGCAATACTAATAATAATGTTGTAATTTGGGTGTGATATACTTATTAAAGAGGCAGGTTTTGGATGGTTTCCCTCTTTTCAGGTCCGGTCAGACCGGATCATGACGTCATGGTGCTACGTGGAAAGGAAGTGGCTAGCCGAGCAGGCTAATGCTAGTCGGGCTACAAGTTGAGAGCGACCAAAACAAACGATGACGGCCGAGTCAAGGAGCCGGAAAAAAGCTTGGATTAACCATGGGAACGCGTTTGTTGTAGACTTCTAGACACGGTATCAGAGATAGCTGTACTCCTACATGACTGACGTGTGGAAAGTTTGCCATTTTAAACACCAAGTAGCCAGTTTGTGCTGAAAGTGTCTGACACTGTCTCTGCTCACTGACGCTATGCCCGGGCTGACTTACAGCGTTGCTAACTAGCTAAGTGGTAGCCAGCCTTTTTTTTCTGGACAGGACAATATCTGAAATATTGTTCGCACCAGTTTATCGTTACTGCGCTAAAAAAAAAAGAAAAGAAAATGCAGAGACAGTGACTTTGTGTGCTGACGCCAAATTCCCTTTTAACATCCGTGTGACAGTTTCTCAACTTGGTGATAGCTTAGCGAGCTGAGTCGTCAAAATGAGTTGGTTTAACGCATCTCACCTGTCCAGCTTCGCTAAACAAGCTTTGACATCAGCTCAGAAGTCAATCGACCGGGTTCTGGACATCAAAGAGGAGGACCAGTGGGGTGACACAGTTGTAATGCCATATGAAGGTATGTGATGTAGCATAGGGTGATGACAGCTAAGCGAATGTTGACATAAGCAAATGTCGGCTAACCTGTACACTTTATTGTCTGCCAGATGTCACATTGCCTGGAAAGCTATCATTAAGTGGAGGCTGGGGATTGACCCAGTGGGAAGCTCCCCCTGAAGAAAAGACCACCACTCCTCCTCCTTCCTCTGAGGCCATTACTACTCCTGTAACCCGCACAGTTGTGGATGAATCCGAAAACTTTTTCAGTGCCTTTCTGCCACCTGGAGATGTACAAGGTGTGACCAAAGCCCAGGTAGTGTCTGTGCCCCCTACTAAGTCTCAAAGGCGGCCTCAGGAGAAGAACAAGAAAAACAAAGAGGCAGTGGTCCAAAAAGAAGAGGAAACATCAGCGCCCGTTGATAAGAGTCATGAGGATCAGACAGTGGCTGAGAGCCAGCCCCTTGAGCTCGATTCCTCGCCGGCAACACCTTACGCAGACGCTGGAGTCGTCCTGGAGCCAGTGGTGTGTCCTGCATCTTCTCCCGGTGATCTTTTGAGTGACAGTGACAGCAAAACGAGCAGTGTGAAAACAGATGTTGGCCCGACATTAGACTTAAAAACAGAGCCGTCACTTCAGGCTTCATCAGAACTTGAGGTTGAACAGGATACCACAGATTCTTCTGAACCGTCTGCCGTCATTTCCGAACCTAAAAGCTCGACCCCTTCTGATACTTCATCTCACCCGTCCTCTAAGGAAGGACTTATAGAGCAAAAAGACTCAAAGGTGGAGGACCGTCAAAATGATACCCCCTCTCCTCCTGTCAGCGCTTTCTCCTCAGGAACCTCTACCACCAGTGACATTGAAGTGCTTGACCACGAGTCTGTGTTGAGTGAGAGCTCAGCCAGCTCCAGACAAGAAACTGGGGAAGGCAAGGCTGGCCTTCACCTAATGCAGGGCTCTTTCCAGCTTCTCACTGCCTCGACCTGTGGAGATTTCCACCGTCTGGAGGACTACTCCAAACTCACAGAAAGCTGTGGCTCCTCCTCGGATGCATTTGAGCGCATAGATTCATTCAGTGTGCAGTCACTGGACAGCAGGAGTGTCAGTGAGGTTAACTCAGATGATGAGATACCTGGCAGTCGGACACTAGCGTCCGTCACTGCAGGCCCTGCTCCTTTAACAGTGTCATCAGCTGTGTGTCAGAAGCAGGAAGATGGAGTAATGGTGGAGGCAGGAGAGGAGGAAGAGAAGGAAGAAGAGGAAGAGGGTTTTACTGAAACGATGAGAGAGCGGTCGCTGGATGAGATGGAAGAGAGTGGACGCAGTGCAACGCCTGTTAATAGTGAGCAGCCGGAAGAGTTGACAGAACAAGAACAGGAGCCTGAGGCTAATATAACACTAACTGATCCCGCCTCCATTACTGAAGAACAGATTATTCTACCAATCACAGAAGAGATGAAAAGTTTCTCAACAGTTCAGATTTTGGAGCTTCAAAAGGTAGCAATCTGTGTTGTATTCCTTTGTAGCTGGTAGTATCAGTGAAAGACTAGTTTTATGTACATCTTATAAACATGTTTATGCATGTTTTAAAAGTCTGTATTGCTGCATGCATCATGAATACACTAGAGCTCAGTGTTCACCTTCAAAAGAGCATACCTCCAGTAGATAGAAGAACCAAATATGAAGGATACTTTGTCATAAATTAGTTGTGTGTATATATTACTATACAAAAGTCAAAAGTGTATATTACTATACAAAAGAGCATCCGCCTTGTGTACAAAAGCTCAGTCCTTGCTGCAGCGGCCCAGGGTTCGAATCCGACCTGTGGCCCTTTCCCGCACGTCATTCCCCATCTCTCTCTCTCCCCACATTCCTGTCACTCTTCAGCTGTCTCTGTCCAATAAAGCTTGAAAAGGCCAAAAAATATCTTCAAAAAAAGTCTTCAACTGCTCTGAAAAATAATGTTATTTTTAAGTAATTCATTGAACAAAAAACTGCAATAGTCACAAAGCAAACCTTTATACCTTTTTAAAGAAGGTTTAGTGTAAAGTGTTAGTTAAAATGAAATCTGTATTTGCATAACCTTACATAGTATGCAAAATAAAAGCAAACAGGTTCTGTAGGCTGTCATGTCATATTTCCATATCATCGTGTAAGCTTGTTGTCCAAAGAAACACTTTGTGCTTTGCGTCCCAGAATTTGTAATGCTATATGATGAAGGCAACAGTAAAGCTCTCACAGTATCTTTAAACACCGGCACACTGCTTTCTGTAAGTTTTTACCTTTTTTAGGCTTTTCTCTGCAACTGCTATTTTCAAACAAGAAAACGTTGTGGATTTGTTGTAGGTCATTGATGAGCTGTCAGGCCGCCTTGAGAAGAGAGAGTCTCAGCTGCTGACGGTCAGCAAAGACAAAGCCAGACTGGAGGAGGAGTGTGACAATCTCAAAGAGTGAGTATATGGCACACACGCCTGCTTCACACTGGCACTGTAAATAACCTTGCCAAGAAAGCTGTTTTTGAAATGACTGATCTCCTGGTCAGGCAAGGCAACATAGTGCCACTGTATTATGTTGTGTCAATGAAACTAAAAAATGTCAAGCTAAGTTACAATAATGTTTTGAATAGTCTTTATTTATATACCTGCATGTGCTTGTGTAATTATTCTAACAACAATATAAAAATGGAGCTGAAATTGATGAAGTGATGTTTTAATCTAAAGCACTGTGATTTCAATCTAACAGTGCTGTCTTTGCCTTGAGGCTGTATAGATTTTGACAACGAGCTCTCATTGCTATTGAATCATGCTAATGCGTCTGTTCATCCCCCAGTGAAGTGGTAAGCCTGAAGGAGGAGAGCTCCACTGTTCAGTCCCTGAAAGATGAGTTCACTCAGCGCATAGCAGATGCAGAGAGAAAGGCTCAGCTGGCTTGCAAAGAAAGAGACATAGCCAAGAAGGTATCTCACATATTAGTGGTCTGAGGCTCTATATATTCATTTTACCCCACAATTATCTACTTTGATGGTGAAATCAAAATGACAACAACAAAACTAACATGTCCAGTGTCTGTGTTAAAGATGACATCTTTATGTGCTACAGGAAATAAAGGGCTTGCGGGAAGAGCTTTCTACAAGACTTAACTCCAGTGATACAATGGAGATTATCAGAGAGAAGGAAGAGCAGATCCGAGGACTGCTGGAAGAAGGTAAGACGAACTGATCTAGCAGACGGTTATTCTTCACCTTCACCAGCCTGTACAATCCAACTGTGGACAGGCTGTACTGTCTAACAAAGAGTCAGTTGCAGACTATGTTTCATATAGTACTGCAGCTAGTTTAACTATATCCAACTTGTCTTGTGTCCCCAAGACATATAAATATAATTCATAATATAGATCATTTACCACCACAGATTTGCAAACTGATTGAAATAGTGTAGACAAAACGGTCAGCCAAAGATTCCATGGATGGAAAAGTGTGCAAGAAGTTCTGCATACACCAGTCCTGAAGGAGTAGTGTGGGTGGTGGTTTCATACCTTGTTATTGAAGTATTGCTAAGTTGTACTGGGTATCATCTTAGCATATGTTTATAACTTTACCTACGTTGGCTGAGGAGGTGTTTATTTCTGTCATTTTTAGGTGAAAAGCTATCCAAACAGCAGCTTCAGCACAGCAACATCATCAAGAAACTACGTGTGAAGGAGAAGGAGAGCGACACCAGGATCATCAAGCAACAGAAGAAAATCAAGGAGCAGGATGAGGAGCTCAAGCAACTGCAGCAGGTCAGTCTATAGCACAGAGTTAATCATGTCAATTTAAGAACATTTAAAGTTTGGCAAATTGGGTGATGAAGTTAATGTTTAATTTTAAATTCACCTTGTTGTGATAAGCTATGTTTAATAGACACATTGCTAATGTTTGTTTTAGGTTTTAGTCAAATCCTAAGTTAATGGATTTTTCTTTGTTTTAACAGTCAAATTTAGGGTAACTCTATAGTCCGTATTCAAACTGATAACCTTACATTTGTTTTTTTGAGTCGGCAGCATTTGAGTTCTCAAGTTTCGACTCAAGAGGATTGAGGGTGATCAGTCAGAGTTTGGCAATGTAAGGAGGTGCAGTGAAATGGCTTTGAAGTTTTTTTTTTCTTTGATTTACTGTTGGACATGCTTTTATTTTTTCATTTGAAAAGGCAAAATATAATGTGACCAAAAGATACCTCCATTTAAATATAATATAAAGTATGTGTGATATATATATATTATATATATATATCTATATATATATATATATATTATATATATATATATAATACTTATATATATTATATATATATATATATTATAATACAATATAATAATCCAAAAACTGTTTTGTTCTTGCCTAATAAACCGCTTGAACCGTACTCATGAGACATTAGTATGAGAAAACAATGGTTTGCAAATTGACGCCCTAATACACACCTCAGAAGCACGTTATTGCTGCTAGTGCTTGTGTACTTAAGGATTATATTAGCCTTTGTTTCATAGTGTATAAGGCCTTGAGTAAAAAGTGTGAAGGAAAAAAAAAAGCCACAACTCAATCTCTTAATAACGTCTCTTAACAAACACAGCAAAAACATGATGAAACCCTTTTCTCTTGCAGTGTCATATATTGTTCAGGGAAGCTGGATAATACAGGGCCTTTTAAATATTGTGCATTCTTGCCTTTGTTAATGATTTACCACAATTCATTATAATCATCTCTTTGTCTTCCATCATAAACTTGTGTAAAATATGTTTTCCCTTCCCAGTTACTGTTCATGATTAACGTGTCATAATTAACTTAAATAACTATTAAGTATAACCATGGCTACAATTTTGTCCATGTTTTATGTATTCAGGTTCTAGATGGGAAGGAGGAGGTGGAGAAACAGCACAGGGAAAACATCAAGAAGCTGAATGCCGTGGTGGAGCGTCAGGAGAAGGAAGTGAGCAGGCTGCAGACAGAGAATGACGAGCTGCAGGAGAAGAACAGGAGCGTGCAGGCTGCTCTCGATAACTCTTACAAGTAAACACAAACACACCCTGCTATTCATAATAAATGCTCATGACCAGGGGCTGTTATTGTAAATCTAACAGCCAGCTATTGTGTTAAGTATTTGGAACGTGACATAATTATTGTGTGGTACTCCAGGTTATTGGATTTTAAACGATGCAGTGAATTCAAGATAAATTTACACCTTTAATTGGAGGGTGTTAACATCTACATTACAGAAAGTAATAATGCAATAACATAGGCTTAAATCATATGTATACCCAGTTGTCATTGTTTAATTCATATCCTTTGTGCTGTGGTACAGAGCCAAAGAACAACAAATGTTTCACTGTTCTCAAAAAAAGGACGGTATAGTAATAGGGTCATGATGTTGATGGCCTGCTCGTACATGTCTGTTGTCAGGGAGCTGGCAGAACTTCACAAGGCGAATGTCAGCAGAGCCAGTGAGGCCGAAGAAGCAGCTCTTAGCAGAGACACACAGGCCAAGGAGCAGCTGAGTCTGGCTCTTGAGAAGGCCCAGGAGGAGGCCAGGATACAACAGGAGGCCCTGGCAGATCAGGTAACAAAGCTCATGCTGTGTAGACACACACCAAGGAGCAGTTGCTATGCATGTAAGTAAAACATGTAAGTCAGCAGCACCCCTTGGATATATTTATGTAAAGTGTGCGCTACATAAGGCTTTGGTGTAGTCTCAAAAACCTCAGTGCTCAGATGTGTCAGTGGTGCAGCTGTTGGTACAACAGATTTTTACATGTAGTGAATGTTCAGAACACATTCTTCATCTTTTTGTAGGAGATGCTACATAATCACTGCCAGATTCAACAGGGCATCCGTTATAGGGCGGCAGTAGCTCAGTCCTTGGCTTGGGACCGGAGGGTGGCCGGTTCAAGTCCCACATGGACCAAAAATATGGAAGGTGGACTGGTAGCTGGAGAGGTGCCAGTTCACCTCCTGGGCACTGCCGAGGTGCCCTTGAGCAAGGCACCGACCGTCCGGGTTAAAATGCATGTAAAAAAAGAATTTCCCCATCGAGGCATTAATAAAGTATATCTTCTTCTTCTTCTTCATTAATGCATTTGTACAGGTGGCTGACTTGAGACTGGCTCTGCAGAGGGCTGAGCAACAGCAAGCAAGGAAAGAAGATTATCTGAGGGAGGAGATCAGTGAGCTGCAGCAGGTAACATAATATGCTGGTTAGAAGGTGTCCTACCAAGCTGGGTCACTTTGGACAAAAGGCAATAAATAACCAGAATTGTGACAGGGACAGGATTTATTTCATGCACGCCTTTTTTTTTTTTTTTTAATTTTTTTTTTTTTTTTTAACGTGTCATCTTCCACAGAGGCTACAGGAGGCTGAGACTAGGAACCAGGAACTCAGTCAGAGTGTCACCTCTGCAACACGGCCCCTGCTGCGACAAATTGAGAATTTACAGGCTTCGCTGGGCGGACAGACAGCATCCTGGGAAAAACTGGAGAAGAACATCTCTGATAGGCTCGGTAAGAGCCTGGAGTTTGAACTATTTGTAAAACAATCACCAAAATACAGTGTTGTACAACGTGAGCAAAAAGCTTCACATCAGTTCTCACTCAATTCCCCCTCTTTTCACCAGCGGATGCCCAGGCACAGCTGGCTGTGGCTGTGGAAAAGGAGCGTTCAGCAACAGAAGAACTACTGTCCATCAAATCCCAGCTGGCTTCTCTAGAGTCCCAGAATTCCCTGGTCCGCCAAGAGAAGGGCCGACTTCTGGCACAGCTGGATGCCGAGAAGAACAAGAGAGAGAAACTGGAAGATGACAGCAGCAGGTAATAATTTACAACTTTAAACAGTGATAAGGTACATGTCAGCTGTCATTATTACTCATACTGTCTATTTTTAATGTATTTGGTAATTGCTTTGGAATATGTGGGATTGGATAGATGAGTTCAAGTGTGGTTGAGTTAGTAGGTTTAATTTAAACTGTGACATGGATTGAAAGAGTTATATCCTAACAACTAGACTGCCAAGAAAGTGTTTGAGTTCCACTTTAAATATCTAACTTTAAATGCATATACTTATGTGGGTGTGAACATTACTGTCAGTTAAAACGGAAGATTTTGTCACCACATCCCCCTTTGCAATGCTAATGCTTCCTGGGGAGTGTTTTTTGTTGTACAACAAATCCTTTTGTGAGTCAGAGTGTGAAGCAGAGACCAGGCCAGGGGGATCCCCTCCTGAGAAAAGCAGTCATGCGTGCGCTAATGGCCTTTGTGCCACAGTGTCGTCTTTTGTGAGAAAGTGTATTCTCACACTGGGGCCAGTGGCGCAATGGATAACGCGTCTGACTACGGATCAGAAGATTCTAGGTTCGACTCCTGGCTGGCTCGTCAGTTTTTTGGTTCATGCTGAAAATGCCTGCTGTACTCTGCAGGCATTTTGTGACACAAAGGGAGGACATTAATCTTGATGCTACAATCGTTCTACGGCCTCAAACCTACACATGGCTGTAAATCACTGCTGATAATGTGATTATTTAAGCTGATGTTGTGTACCGATTTTGTCTGCTTAACAAATAGCTTTCTGATTGAATTGAATTCTGTCAGTGTGTCAGAGGGGTATTTAACTGGTTTTAAGGCTTTGATGCTGTCGATTGTAAAGACTTACTGCTCATTCTCTCAATGTAGGGAGCATGCTGAGCTGGAAAATCTGCGAGGAGAACACATCCGGATGCTAGAAGATGCCAAGAGGGAAAAGGTACCTTAATGTTTTTTCCTTCTCTTGTCATTATGGGTTTTTAGCGTTTTCTCACACGCAACTTTTTGCTTTTTCCAGCTGTTGCTGACCAATCAATTAGAGATGGAGAAGATGAGGGTGGAGCAAGAGAAGAAGAAATGCTATTTGGCACAAGAAGCACTCAAGGAGAAGGTTTTATTTTTAATTATTATTATTATTATGAACACCAACATTGTTTTTTTGTTTAATCACAACAGACGTTTTAATTTTATTCTTAAATATTTTTTAATTTTTTCCCTATCAGGAGCGGAAGGCCATGACACACTCTGTAGGAGAGCCACCAGCCTCCTCCACACCCTCCCTGTCGCGCTCCAGCTCCATCAGCGGGCCAGACAATGCCGGCCTGCACACCTCCATTCTTTCTCAGGTACCCACTGGGGGGAAAATGTTAAAATGTAGAAATGAAAATTAGTTTGTACATGCTTAGATTTGTGTAGCTTGACTCTTTTTTATTTGTCCCCAGGATGATTCTTTGGACCATTCACTGAGTACCATGACCATGTCTGTGTCAATGAGCGGGACCAACCTGTACGAGGCCGCCAGGCTGTCTGGAGGCTCCAGCATCATGGAGAACCTTCAGTCTCAGCTCAAACTCAGAGAAGGAGAGATTGCACAACTACAGGTAGCAGCTCATAACAAACTGTGATCCTACTTACACGTCAGCACCACCTGTCCACAGACAAAAGGCTGGCCAAATTTACAGTGCTTTCTTGATTAGATGATTAGAAAATGTCATCAACAGCAAAATGGGTAATCTGCTGCAGGAAAATCTGCAGCTGTGTACCAGTGGTTTGTAGCACCTTCTTTTTTTTTCCTCCTGCTGTTGCAGCTTGAGATCTCCAGTCTAGAGAGAAGTCGTTCTGTGATGGCGGAAGAGCTGGTCCGACTCACAAATCAAAACGATGAGATGGAGGAGAAGGTGAAGGAGATCCCCAAGTTGAAAATTCAGCTCAAGGTAAGGGCTATATAGGGAAACACAATACTACATTAATGTTGATGTTCATCAATTCCTGTTGAGAGGTGCAGTGTTTGCAGAAGTTTTTCTAATTTGTGTTGCTGTGCATTTCAGGACCTGGAGCAGAGGCACAACACCATCCTGCAGATGTATGGAGAGAAGGCTGAAGAAGCAGAAGAGCTGAGGCTAGACCTAGAAGATGTGAAGAACATGTACAAGACCCAGATAGATGAACTGCTGCAGAACCAGAAATAAACAGTTTTTTATTACACTGCGTTACCTCTGGCACACTCGCATACAAATCAATCGACCATCTTAGCCACACATACATTCACAGGAAAAGATAGGGCAGAGAATCTAAGTTTAATCACTGTGTCAAAAGAAAATCCATTTATCTTTTATTTGTTATTTTATTCTAATTATTACATACTATATTTAAGTGGAGGTGTGGGGTTTATGCATAACATAAAATGTATTCTTACAGAACCAGTATGAAGGATAGCAGTTTGTGCTTTGGGTGTCCATTTGAAATCTTTGGGACTTAATGCAAACTTTGCTTTAGACATAATTTCTCATGACTGAACCTTTCACATAGTAATGCGTAGACAGTTTATAACTGTAGGAAATGGTGAAGGTTTTTTTGCACTATACAGATTCATCCACGTTTATTTCTTAATGCATTACAGAATTAAAGAAATATATCCAAATATTGTACAGAGAAATGTATGTATTGTTCTTAACAGATCACAGAATGTAGTGTAGACGAGAGAGTAGGTTATGATTGAAATCCGGAAGATTGGGTTTTAAGTCGTATATAAATATGTAAATGAATAAACATTTATTTGGGTGGTGGAAAACACGCTGCTGCTTCTTAATTTAAATTGTGTGGGAACACACGTTAGCCGTCATAGCAGTTTCAGTGCATTCACATGAAATAGTACATTATGTTAATAATGCGCAAAACTCTTCAAATAAATCTTCCTGTTCTGAACAGTTTCATACAGTTGTCCTATCTGTTTTTGTAGACTAAATGTGATTGATACAACTTTATTAAATATGTTAAATGTTTACTACATAAACTATACAGAAAACAGACGTGTTAATAAATGCTATATATGTGTTGTGCCGTATATATAATATATAAAACATACATAAAAGTTTGTGGAGCACCCACAGAATGTGAATGTGGTGCACAGCGCCACCGTGTGGCCGTCTCTACATACTGCATACCGGTATAAGGTTTCCGGTGTTATGGCGACCACCGGCAACATCATCGCTTCAGCCCGGAGGAGAGCAGACTGTGCGTTCAGGTACATCACCTCTCACTCAAACTCACACCAACCTTAAGTAGTCGACATTTAATGGTTAGTTTAGTGAGTTAAGTGACCGCGGAGGAGTTAAATATTTGTCCACATCGGTGCGGCTTAAATGAACGTGAAGGCGTCTTGGCTTTGTTGAGTACATGTTAGCCACCGCGTCAATAATTCAGACATTAGCCTCCGGTAAAGTGTTCGTGTATTTTACCCTGTGACAAAGAACAGAGTAAATAAGGCGTTATTACCTTCACCTACTCTCAGTCATGAGATTTATCTCCTGCGTCTTTAGTGTTTCTTGTAGCGTTTTTTCTCAAAGCTCCGTTAACTCACTGTCGCTGGCTAAAAGTTTAATTTTATATATCTGGGTTAATTAAAGTTAAGTTCGTTTCTTCTTCGAGAGCACGAGTGCGACGTGACGGTGAGTGTAAAACGACACAAAGTAGACTGGTGCTCGTTAATAAAAAAAAGCTTTATCTTACGTGAACAATTAAAGTAAGTCTTACAATGATAATTAACTACAAAAGTGAAGCTAGGCGCACGTAGCTTTCCTTCTGTGATGGTTGTGCTGATGCAGCAGTACTTTCAGGCGTCCCGTTACGCCCATTGTAAACTGTTATTGAACCTCCCCTTGAAGTAGCTCCTTGACGTGTACTTAATGCCTGGTGGGACTTTAGCTGCTACCAAACTGCCTGCAGACTGTGTTAGTCACATACATCAACATCAGTCAGCTCCTTCAGATGTGCTGAGATGTGGGAGTCATTGCAGCACAGTGTAATAACAGCAGTCACACTAACACGCTTGAAAAATGGCTTTGGGCTGTGTAAGCACGGGCACACTTGAGACTTTGCATGGCTCATGAAATATGACTGTGCTGTGTATCAGTGCTGGTTCAGCCACCTGGAAGTGTAAGTAAGTTTTCATTCACCCCCCCTCAGCCTCAGCCGGACAACAGTCGGAAAAAAGGGTCAGCAATACTTCCTGCAACAGGACCTTTCCTTATGTGGTGCTCAGATCCGCCTGGAGTTCAGTTCCCACACACTTGCCTGTGCCCGTGTGCTTGTAAACTGTGCTGCTAGGCTTTTAACCAAGATTACAGAGTGCAAGTCTGAGTCTGTGTCTGTGTCTCTCTCCGTTTGTTTCCCCCTCAGGGTGCTGTGAGGAGAGGCAGCTATCTCACATGTCTGTGTGACTCTGACTATGCTGCTCTTGGTAGCGCTGGGCATCGTTTTTTCTTTCGCTGTGGTCACCACTGAGAGCTCTGAGAACACCAACCACAAGCCACCAGCACCAGCACCACCGCTGCTCAACTACGGCGTGATCTCCCTGCCGCCAGAGCATGTACCCTACTTCCTCTACAACAACAAGAGGGTCGCCAAGCAATGCCGCCTGGACCCACTCTGCCCCTTTAAAGTAAGATATGCACTGTGGGAACTTTTCACTGTTCAGATTTGCTTTCAGTGTCGAGTGGTAGCATGTTAGTTAGTTCATTTTCTTTGTTATTTGGACTCTCAAGTGCATTAAGGTCAATAACAGCATGAAACTTGTTGTTGAGCTGTGTTCTCTGTTAAGTGTTGTGAAGGTGATGGTGGCGGTGTGATTTGTCAGAATAGGCAGCCCATTATGTGTTAGAGATTGCACATATAATTTATCTGTATAGTGATGTGTGTTTGTGAATGGACACTGCTGTACTGTAGATAGTAAGAGGACACAGAGGACTGTCCATACAGAATGACTTAGAAAAGTTAGAAAAGGCGTTTCACAGAAAAGATAAATATTCTTCAAAAATCAGTATTAGTTTTTTACTATAGATGTTAAGACTTAGTAAGTAAAAGGAGTGTTAGAGAAAAGCATGTTGTATTTGCATTTATTTTAAAAAAAACAGTGTTGCAACTCCATCTCTTTAGTTAGTTCATGAGCTGGATTAGCAAATATTTTTCATTTATTATATATATTTTTATATATTTAATTCTGACTTGTCTTTCTTAGCACAGGAAAATGATTGCGTGTTCACAGAAGTCTTTTTCCATAACAGGGAACCACCCACTGTTTGGCCTCTCCTATATGCATCCATAACAGGGAACCACCCACTGTTTGGCCTCTCCTATATGCATGTTTTGTTCTATAGTTTCTAATAGATTTTCATCACTCATCAGTCATCTTTCAGTCTCTGTTTCTATCTCTCTCTCTCTCTGGTATTTCTCTTGTTATACATGCACACTTGTTTTTACAACAGGATGCACTGCAGGATCCGTCTGCGTGTTGGGGTTATGAGAAGAACTGTGATCCTGGGAAGCGCTTCAGCTATCCAGCCTGTACCAAAGCTGACTCTGGATGGTACTGTTTATTAATACAGTTTACATAATTTATTTCCACATTCTCCTAGCAACCATCCATGATGTGTCAGGTGCTCAAAAATCTTAAGTATACCAAATTATAGTAATCTTTTATTCATAAGTATTGAATTTATCGAACCAGAGCCTCTGTTGGTTCTCCTAAGTAAAAGTGTATTTATTCATAGAATGAATCATTGATGAACCATTATGGTGTTGGCTTCTGATCTGCCTAAATCTCTGACTTGTCAGGGCCCATTCACTGGAGGCAGCCCGGGAGCTTTTCTGGAAGCAGGCTGATTTTGGCTACGTCAAGGAACGCCTCTCTGAGATCAAAACACTCTGCAAGGCCGTCAAGCCAGTAAGTCTGTGTGTTTCCTTAGTTCCCACGGGCCTGCTGAGTCAACAGGAAGAAACAACAGGTAGAAACAGACACAGTGCTAAACAAAGTCCACAGACAATAGGCCTGGACATAATTTGCTCTCCCAAAGCAGTAATATAAGGAGCATAGAAGGTGGACCATGATCTCTAAAGTTTGATAATATCCCTTAAATACTAATTCTAGTTAATTGCAAATTTTACTGCTATGCTTTTGCAGGGGGACTCGTCTTTAAAATGTAGTAGCCACACTCGCTTCTGTAAGGCAACCAACCTTTACCTGGACTTGCGTAAACCACGCAGAAGTCATGAGAGGTCAGTATTTTTGAAAGTGACATGGGCTGAGCCTTGCACTGACACAGATGAGTATCCGGAAACTCATGCATGTTTATTCTGCAGATACAAGGAGGACTTCATTCAGGAGGGTGAGATTGGCGGTCGTTGCAGCCTGAACAAGCGTGCACTTGCTGCAGAAGGGCAGCACAAGAGCCCCTTACAATCATGGTGAGACAGGACACACATATTCAATTTCTGGGCTTTTTTGAACTCTTGAGAATTGGGTTTATAGCTACTCAGAGAGCCTAAAGCCGGGAATCAAACCCGGGCCGCGGCGGTGAGAGCGCCGAATCCTAACCACTAGACCACCAGGGACTTTAATCTGGGTTTTTCATCACAGAATTTGGAAAAAATTACATGCATTCAGACGTTACTTTTGCATAATTTATGGAGGCTAATTTGTACTTTGCTTGTTAATGGTCTCATGTGGAGGCTGCAATGTTTCTAAATGAATTGCATGTGTACTGTGTGTTCCTTAAATTTGTGAATAGAATTGACAGAGAAAAATGACGTGATCCCTTTGTCGTTTTGATATTGTAGTTACTCAACCAGCTCTTAAATTAAGTTCCCTGACCAGGAAACAAACCCAGGCCATGGCAGCGAGAGCGCCAAATCCTAACCACTAGACCACCAGGGACGTAAATCTCATTACCTAGTGGGTTGGATCTAGTAACTCCGACCGTCACTAGGTGGTGCTTTTCTCCTACACTGATAACTGACAGCTCATGTCCTGCCTGTAGAATTAACAGTTAACAATACGTGTCATGTTTACTTTTAATCAGACCAACTATTTTTCTCCATTACAAGGACAACAGTGAAAGAAGCATGTTGAGAGATTCATAAGAAGAGACCTCTGTTGACTGAATGAAGTAAAGAAACAAGTACTTAATGTAATTTTAGATTAAAGTGACAGCTGGAGACCTCTCTTTGAAGTATTATTATATTATTACATAGTATTATAATTCATAGATCCCACCAGGTCTCTTTCAAATGATTCAACTAAATTGACTACTTTTCAAATAGCATCTCAAATTACTGGTGTGTTTGTGGTCACGTGTGTGAAGTTGGTGGAAAACACGTTACTACAGAACCCTGAAAGTAGGGGGGAGGGTCTGACAGGAATGTGAGGGTGGAGTCTGTGCTTCACACTTGCCTTTTGTCAGGACCACATGCCATGTCAATGGGCCAGTGGCGCAATGGATAACGCGTCTGACTACGGATCAGAAGATTCTAGGTTCGACTCCTGGCTGGCTCGTGACCTGTTTTTCCTCATTTGTGGACAGAGTTATACTGCAATGAGCCTCTCTGCCAGAATGATGTATTACAGCAGAGAAACAGAAAAGTCTTAGTCTTCTATTAGTCCCACCTCTGGTCATATTTGAAAAGAAACAACTTTTACTTTCTCAGAGATTATATGAAACCCTATCCCCAATACATTTGAAACTAGAACAGTGCAAATAATGTGCACCCAAGTCACCTAAGTCACTTAATAGCATCTGTTACCAGTTGTAGTATTTTACTTAGCTATGATGATCTAAAATGAACTGCCACCCAAAATCTGATCACAATGAATCAGTGAATATCAAACCTTCTTAACCAGCCATCTCCAAATGATGACCTTTGTAAAGCATGTGTCTTCGTAGTGGGCTCATGGATAATGCGTGTGACTTTGGATCAGGAGTTGTTTTGTCCTCATTTATGGACATGTATGGACTACAGTGACCACAATAGGCTACAACAATCAAAACCTTTCATTTCAGACTATGCTACCAACCCCTACTTGATATTAACCTTTGTATGAACGCAATGGTCGTAGCCAAAATATCACATTTTTTGTTATTATCAGGCCTAATGTGCCATCAGTCTATTCTGAATGTTTATTATTTCCATTGTGTGCCAACTCCATGTTCATGGAGAATTTTTATAATATATTATACTAATAATTGTATATTGTTGTGCTGTGCTCTTTTTGTAGGTATGCTGAGCTGCAGACATTTACAGAGCTGGACTTTAATCCCATAGAGGATGGACACTGTGACATCATTGTAGAAAAACCCACTGTTTTCATGAAACTGGATGCTGGTAATTAACAAAGTTTTCACACGACTTACAGCACATGTGCTCCTTTCTACATGTGTGCACACTCAGCTTGTTTGAGACTTGCCTACAGTCAGTTCATGTTTCCAATATGTAATAGTAAGGATTGTAACATGATGACAGAAGTAATAATTGTGTGTTTTTCTATTAGGGGTGAACATGTACCACCACTTTTGTGACTTTGTCAATCTCTACGTCTCCCAGCATATTAACAACTCCTTCAGTTCAGATATCAACATCATCATGTGGGACACGGTGGGTACCTGATGCCTTCCACTACAGTTTCAATGGAGGGGAATTATGGAAATGTTGTTTCTATGTAAGGATAACTAGCTTATACTATTCTTGGAAATGTAGCTGTACAAACTCAGCTGAACATGTCTGCTACTACAACTGTATTTTTGATTTGCTTCTTTAATTTATACCATTTGCCACACTTACAAAAAATCAGCAAAAGATGATAAATGTTAAAGATTCTCATCCTTCATATATTAATAAGAATCATACAATGGGTCTGTTCTCAAGATACAACACCAGTTTTCAAAATACTGATGAAGCATAAGATTACTTTGATTGAGATTATTTTGGCAACTAGAGTGGCACATTTTAGCTTTCTCTCTCTCTATATAAAACACTGTCTGACCTTACTGTGCAGACTAACATGAAAACAGTCAAATGTAAGGGATAATGTACAGTGAACCAGTCACTGGTGCAGGGTCTTGAATCACCCTTCCAGGGTTTATTTAGCAACAATTACCGGTTCCCTTGTACATTATCCTGCTTATTGTACGGCTACTTAATAAAGAAATGAACTTTGCTTTGATTGATTGATTGACTGATTGATTGATTCTAAAAATGATCAGAACTGCCTTCATAACAGTGGTCTGTTATTCAAAACAATGGTCTGCTATACAGAAATAACAGACTGTGTAATGCCTTCGGTGATGGAATCAGAATCCAGTATCCAACAAAGCTGTGTAATGAAAATATTTAAAGAGTTTTGTGTCCAAGGCAAATGAAAACTGAGATTGGATTTGAGCACTACAAGCCAGTGAGAAAGCCAAGCAGTTTGTCTGCAACATACAACCAGCCAAAGCTTTTGTTTGACAAGGCAGTGGCATATGTGCCTGATGGAGGCATCAAGGGGAAACACCAGTTGAAAAACAGAATGCTTTTACGGACAGGCTTATCCGGCCCATTGTTCCCTCCACTGTGGACAGAGGTGAAGAGGAAAAGGGAAAGAGAGAAAGAGAAATAGGAGGGAGAGAGAACTGCCGGGAAGAAGAAAAACCGTGACCTTTCAGCACAAACTCCGCACGGCAATGAAAACAGCGGCAGGCTGTCAGATAATGATATGATAACAGACCTTGTATAAAACCAAAACTTCAGACAAATACAACCAGCACAGTTTGAAAACAGATGAGTGATTCTGGCACAGCTGCAGGTTATAGTTGATTTTAATTTTATGGCTTTGTTTTTCATTTCAGATGTAACATTAATTGAATTAACATTTGTCCCCTTCTTTTTATGTCTTTTCCTAGAGTTTTTATAGTTATGGAGATCTGTTCAGTGAAACATGGAGGGCCTTCTCAGAGTATGACATCGTCCACCTGAAGACCTATGACTCGAAAAGAGTAAGTTTAATGCCTCCTCTGGGTGGTCATTGTATGCTCCTTCCTTGTAAAGGTGTTGAACTCATTGGTTACTCAAGCATGTTTGTTTGGAAATACCAACCTGATTGTTTGTCTTTAGTCTTTGGAGTGTTGTCACAGACCCGCAGTACTTGGTTGTTTTTAACAGGCAATCCTCTGGCACAGGGTTAGGGAAATACTGTGTTTGGTGTTCCACAAGCAGCAACAATGGTCTTGATAAAATATATGTATAAGACAGAAACTCAAATTCCATCAATATAATAATAATAATTTTTAAAAAAGACCGTAAATAATGCCCCATCTAACTAGTTTCTACTCCTGGAGCCAGACCCGAAAAGGGAGCTCGCCTGCTAGTGTCTGGTGGCCGTGCCTTAGTTCATGGGGCTCCACCAGCTGAAGGGAAAGGCATAAGGGTGCCAACTGAGGTGGTTCAGGTATCTGATTAGGATGCCTCCTGGGCGCCTTCCTTTGGAAGTGTTCTGGGTGTGTCCAACTCGCAGGAGACCCTGGGGCAGACCCAGAATTTGCTGGAGTGACTAAATAACCCATCTGGATGGATGAGGTCCCATCTTCGCACTTGAGTGATCTCTGAAAATAGCACTACAGCAATGAGCAAGTTTTATATTTATGTTATATCTTGCCTAATAGTTCATGTACATCCAAATCATCATTCCAGTATTTTTGAAAATTTGAAGATGTCACATAGACAGACAGAGGCTCGTGTATACAGCATCATCAACTGATTTCTCAGCTGTATGCTTACCTTATTGATTTATTCACACTTTTCTATAGGTGTGCTTCAAAGATGCCTTCTTCTCCCTCCTTCCGAGAATGAGATATGGCCTCTTTTACAACACCCCTCTCGTAAGTTACCCCTCATGTATATACAGTATGTTTGTGAATGCAGCCACTAACCCGATGCACTTTACATATGTATTTGCTTTCAACCAGTTGCAGCATCTTATACTTTCAATCCTGCCTTGTGTCTTCATTTATATGTTTTTATCGTACATTTCATGATAGATTTTTAAGAAAATTATTTAATGGCATTTGCTCTCCACATGCACAATGATATCCAGTTTAGTCATAAACATGCAGATCAGGTCAAATATTTATGTGATATATTCAAAAGCTCAGCAAGTGCTTATGTTATTTAAATGATAATTCCAAGGAGATTACTATAAGGATGATACCATGTAAATATGTGTTGTCCTGTGGCTCCAGCCTTGAGCTGTAAAATATTGATAGGTCAACCTCAAGCTGATGCTTTTGATTGCCCCTGCAGCACATGTCATGTTTATATTCATGTGCTCACATTTACAACTATAGTGCATCGATGTATGTGTGAGATTCTTGGACCTGAGAAATGCATAGGCTCATATGCTATTCATTCCCAGTAGATCAGGGAATATGTTTACAATTGTCGATTCCCAGCGTGTTACATATTTTTCATCAGAACCCAGTGCAGTGGTCTAGTGTGGACAGATTCAATTTGCCTTCAATTTATTTAAAATCAGACAGTACATTTTCTAAAAATAGAAATATTATTTCTTTTTGCATGGCTATACAAAACCTATCAAAATAATAATTTTAATAGAATGTTTTGAATTGAATGGATGAAAATGGAATAGCTTATAAGTAAAATTGACACTTTTTGTGGTATGTTGATGGCAGATCTCAGACTGCTCCAGTGAAGGAATGTTCAGGGCGTTCTCCCAGCATGTCCTCCATCGACTGAACATCCCACAAGATGGGCCAAAGGTAAGAAGAACGTCTTTTCGGAAACACTAACTAACATCTGTTATATTGTAAGCATATTGTAATTGTTTATGTAGATGGGATGGGAACAGTTTCATGAACGCCTGTATTATCCACTATAGTTGTAAAATTAGTGACAATCTTAGCGAAGCTAATGTAAACCTTCTGCAGAAACTGTCAGAGAGATGATGACTCCTCTCAGTGGTAATTTCTTAATTTCTCTGCAGTTTGTGGTGTTGTTCATATATTTCAGCCAGCACTGGTGACATTTTCCCTTTTCTAAAGCATTTTTTTGTTTATGACACAGACAAGTCAGAGTCATTGTTGCTACTCAAGCAGTCACTTTCACAGACTCACAAAAGTGAGCATTCCCTGACCAGGAAACGAATCATGGCATTGAGAGTGCTAAATCTGTGCCACTAGATCACCAGGAAACTGCTAATCAACACCTTTTTTCCTTTGGAGTGATTCACACAACACAAGAGGTGTTGTTCATGCCTCCAGGTCCTGTTGCATCTTGTTTTTCACTCTGTGACTCTTAGTAAATAAAAGTTTAGTAAAAGAGTAAAAGTTTTCGTTCTTGGTTGTATAGTTGCTAGGATATGGCACATTCACTGTCACATCCCGGGATAGATTCCCGGTCAAAAATGTAATATTGAGGCTGGTTTAACTGATTGTAACTGCTGTGAAACAATCAAAAACTAACTTTTCAAAGCATGTAATGTCTTGCAAAATCTGTACGAAAAAGGACTTTTTGGTCCTTGGTGGTCTAGTGGTAAGGATTCAGCACTCTCACTGCCATGGCCCAGGTTATATTTCTGGTTGAAAATTTTGTTTGGGGCTGGTTTAGTAACCAAAACAATATCGTAACTACACAGGGTCTGTGGGTCATCCCCACATGAAATGGCCTCATCCAAAACGGCCTCATCCTTACATGAAACGGCGTCATCCTCACATGAAACGGCCTCATCCAAAATGGCCTCATCCTCACATGAAACGGCGTATTCTATGTATTTTGTTCTAGTGGTAAGGATTCAGCACTCTCACTGCCATGGCCCAGGTTAGATTCCTGGTTGAAAATTTCGTTTGGGGCTGGTTTAGTAACCAACACAGTATCGTAACTACACAGGGTCTGTCACCCTGCACTCTCAATCCTATTCACAAATGAATGAACACCCAGGAGTGGACATTGCAAAACATTACAGCCTCCACATGAGTGTGCATTCAGACAGGATCCGGCGATCCAACAAAACATTACAGGTTTGTGCGGGGAGTTGAGGTGTGTTGCTGGGGATGCGTCTGTATGTGCTGATTGCAACTGCTGTGAAACAATTAGGAAGTAGCTTTTTATTTCACTTAACTGGCCTTTTCAAGGCATGTAATGTCTTGCAAAATCTGTACGAAAAAGGTCTTGTAGAAGTCCCTGGTGGTCTAGTGGTTAGGATTCGGCGCTCTCACCGCCGCGGCCCGGGTTCGATTCCCGGTCAGGGAACATGTTTTGTGGGGCTTGCTGCTGCTGCAACTAAAAGTTTTGGTACGGTGTTCATTTTAGGACATCCTCAGATCTCAGACTCAAATGAAAAGGCATCAGAGTCGCCTAAACGTCACTCAGTCTCAGAAAAACCTTTGTCATCTTCATCCAAAATGGCCTCATCCTCACAAAACGGCGTCATCTAATTCGGCGTCATCCCCACATGAAGCGGTCTCATCCCCACATGAAACGGCCTCATCCAAAACGGCCTCATCCTTACATGAAACAGCGTCATCCTCACATGAAACGGCATAATCCAAAATGGCCTCATCCTCACATGAAACGGCGTCATCCAAAACGGCCTCATCCTCACATATAACGGCATATTCTACGTATTTTGTTCTAGTGGTAAGAATTCAGCACTCTCACTGCCATGGCCCAGGTTAGATTCCTGGTTGAAAATTTTGTTTGGTGCTGGTTTAGTAACCAAAACAATATCGTAACTACACAGGGTCTGTCACCCTGCACTCTCAATCCTATTCACAAATGAATGAACACCCAGGAGTTGACATTACAAAACATTACAGCCTCCACATGAGTGTGCATTCAGACAGGATCCGGCGATCCAACAAAACATTGCTGGGTTGTGCAGGGGGGTTGAGGTGTGTTGCTGGGGATGTGTCTGTATATGCTGATTGAAACTGCTGTGAAACAATTAGGAAGTAGCTTTTTACTTCTCTTAACTGGCCTTTTCAAGGCATGTAATGTCTTGCAAAATCTGTACGAAAAAGGACTTGTAGAAGTCCCTGGTGGTCTAGTGGTTAGGATTCGGCGCTCTCACCGCCGCGGCCCGGGTTCGATTCCCGGTCAGGGAACATGTTTTGTGGGACTTGCTGGTGCTGCAACTAAAAGTTTTGGTACGGTGTTCATTTTAGGACATCCTCAGATCTCAGACTCAAATGAAAAGGCATCAGAGTCGCCTAAACGTCACTCAGTCTCAGAAAAACCTTTGTCATCTTCATCCAAAATGGCCTCATCCTCACACAAAACGGCGTCATCTAATTCGGCGTCATCCTCACATGAAACGGCCTCATCCAAAACCGCCTCATCCCCACATGAAACGGCCTCATCCCCACATGAAACGGCCTCATCCCCACATGAAACGGCCTCATCCAAAACGGCCTCATCCTTACATGAAACGGCGTCATCCTCACGTGAAACGGCATCATCCAAAATGGCCTCATCCTCACATGAAACGGCGTATTCTATGTATTTTGTTCTAGTGGTAAGAATTCAGCATTCTCACTGCCATTGCCCAGGTTAGAGATTCCTGGTTGAAAATTTCGTTTGGGGCTGGTTTAGTAACCAAAACAATATCGTAACTACACAGGGTCTGTCACCCTGCACTCTCAATCCTATTCACAAATGAATGAACACCCAGGAGTGGACATTACAAAACATTACAGCCTGCACATGAGTGTACATTCAGACAGGATCCGGCGATCCAACAAAACATTGCAGGGTTGTGCAGGGGGTTGAGGTGTGTTGCTGGAGATGTGTCTGTATATGCTGATTAAAACTGCTGTGAAACAATTAGGAAGTAGCTTTTTATTGCTCTTAACTGGCCTTTTCAAGGCATGTAATGTCTTGCAAAATCTGTACAAAAAAGGACCTGTAGAAGTCCCTGGTGGTCTAGTGGTTAGGATTCGGCGCTCTCACCGCCGCGGCCCGGGTTCGATTCCCGGTCAGGGAACATGTTTTGTGGGACTTGCTGGTGCTGCACCTAAAAGTTTGGGTACGGTGTTCATTTTAGGACATCCTCAGATCTCAGACTCAAATGAAAAGCCATCAGAGTCGCCTAAACATCACTCAGTCTCAGAAAAACCTTTGTCATCTTCATCCAAAATGGCCTCATCCTCACACAAAACGGCGTCATCTAATTCGGCGTCATCCTCACATGAAACGGCATCATCCAAAATGGCCTCATCCTCACATGAAACGGCGTATTCTATGTATTTTGTTCTAGTGGTAAGAATTCAGCACTCTCACTGCCATGGCCCAGGTTAGATTCCTGGTTGAAAATTTCGTTTGGGGCTGGTTTAGTAACCAAAACAATATCGTAACTACACAGGGTCTGTCACCCTGCACTCTCAATCCTATTCACAAATGAATGAACACCCAGGAGTGGACATTACAAAACATTACAGCCTGCACATGAGTGTGCATTCAGACAGGATCCGGCGATCCAACAAAACATTGCAGGGTTGTGCAGGGGGTTGAGGTGTGTTGCTGGAGATGTGTCTGTATATGCTGATTGAAACTGCTGTGAAACAATTAGGAAGTAGCTTTTTATTGCTCTTAACTGGCCTTTTCAAGGCATGTAATGTCTTGCAAAATCTGTACGAAAAAAGACTTGTAGAAGTCCCTGGTGGTCTAGTGGTTAGGATTCGGCGCTCTCACCGCCGCGGCCCGGGTTCGATTCCCGGTCAGGGAACATGTTTTGTGGGGCTTGCTGGTGCTGCAACTAAAAGTTTTGGTACGGTGTTCATTTTAGGACATCCTCAGATCTCAGACTCAAATGAAAAGGCATCAGAGTCGCCTAAACGTCACTCAGTCTCAAAAAAACCTTTGTCATCTTCATCTAAAATGGCCTCATCCTCACACAAAACGGCGTCATCTAATTCGGCGTCATCCTCACATGAAACAGCCTCATCCAAAACCGCCTCACCCCACATGAAACGGCCTCATCCCCACATGAAACGGCCTCATCCAAAAATCCCCACATGAAACGGCCTCATCCAAAACCGCCTCAGCCCCACATGACACGGCCTCATCCCCACATGAAACGGCGTCATCCTCACATGAAACAGCCTCATCCAAAACCGCCTCATCCCCACATGAAACCGCCTCATCCCCACATGAAATGGCCTCATCCGAAATGGCCTCATCCAAAACGGCCTCATCCTTACATGAAACGGCGTCATCCTCACATGAAACGGCCTCATCCAAAACCGCCTCATCCCCACATGAAACCGCCTCATCCCCACATGAAACGGCCTCATCCCCACATGAAACGGCCTCATCCCCACATGAAACGGCCTCATCCAAAACGGCCTCATCCTTACATGAAACGGCGTCATCCTCACATGAAACGGCATCATCCAAAATGGCCTCATCCTCACATGAAACGGCGTATTCTATGTATTTTGTTCTAGTGGTAAGAATTCAGCACTCTCACTGCCATGGCCCAGGTTAGATTCCTGGTTGAAAATTTCGTTTGGGGCTGGTTTAGTAACCAAAACAATATCGTAACTACACAGGGTCTGTCACCCTGCACTCTCGGCGTCTAATTGGGCGTCATCTTCACATGAAACGGCCTCATCCAAAACGGCCTCATCCCCACATGAAACGGCCTCATCCCCACATGAAACCGCCTCATCCTCAAATGAAACGGCCTCATCCAAAATGGCCTCATCCTTACATGAAACGGCGTCATCCTCACGTGAAACGGCATCATCCAAAATGGCCTCATCCTCACATGAAACGGCGTATTCTATGTATTTTGTTCTGGTGGTAAGAATTCAGCATTCTCACTGCCATTGCCCAGGTTAGATTCCTGGTTGAAAATTTCGTTTGGGGCTGGTTTAGTAACCAAAACAATATCGTAACTACACAGGGTCTGTCACCCTGCACTCTCAATCCTATTCACAAATGAATGAACACCCAGGAGTGGACATTACAAAACATTACAGCCTGCACATGAGTGTGCATTCAGACAGGATCCGGCGATCCAACAAAACATTGCAGGGTTGTGCAGGGGGTTGAGGTGTGTTGCTGGAGATGTGTCTGTATATGCTGATTGAAACTGCTGTGAAACAATTAGGAAGTAGCTTTTTATTGCTCTTAACTGGCCTTTTCAAGGCATGTAATGTCTTGCAAAATCTGTACGAAAAAGGACTTGTAGAAGTCCCTGGTGGTCTAGTGGTTAGGATTCGGCGCTCTCACCGCTGCGTCCCGGGTTCGATTCCCGGTCAGGGAACATGTTTTGTGGGACTTGCTGGTGCTACAACTAAAAGTTTGGGTACGGTGTTCATTTTAGGACATCCTAAGATCTCAGATTCAAATGAAAAGGCATCAGAGTCGCCTAAATGTCACTCAGTCTCAGAAAAACCTTTGTCATCTTCATCCAAAATGGCCTCATCCTCACACAAAACGGCGTCATCTAATTCGGCGTCATCCTCACATGAAACGGCCTCATCCAAAACCGCCTCATCCCCACATGAAACGGCCTCATCCCCACATGAAATGGCCTCATCCCCACATGAAACGCGATGCGACGATCAGAGTGCTGTCTCACGATAGACACGGCTAGCAAACTAGATTGTTACCCTGTTGCAATCTAGTTTGTTATGCACGGCTAGCTAGAGAAGTTGGGTTTCAACGAAAATGGCATTTGTTTTAAATGCTCATAAAAATGTGCATTGCATTACCTTATTGTTGAGCATTCTGATTGTGGCGTCGCGTGTTGATGACGTATATTGATTCTTCAGTTGTGTTTGTAGTTTCTTGGCAACGATAGACAGCCGTGTTAATCAGAGACCGTTGATCATAGTAAAAACGTCTCTGCGGTTGATGAACTGGTTCGGAAAGTTTTTATGAGTGAAATAGCTTGCAGAAAATAATGATTTCCTATTATACCACAAATCCGTTATCTGTTTTGTCTGAAGGTGACAAAGGTTTTTCTGAGACTGAGTGACTTTCAGGTGACTGATGCTTTTTCGTTTCGAGTCTGACACCTGAGTCTGAGATCTGAGGATGTCCTAAAATGAACAACATACCTTGGTGGTCTAGTGGTAAGGATTCAGCACTCTCACTGCCATGGCCCAGGTTAGATTCCTGGTTGAAAATTTTGTTTGGGGCTGGTTTAGTAACCAAAACAGTATCGTAACTCCACAGGATCTGTCACCTTAAGATCACGTTTTTTGCTACACTCTCTGCTATTCACAAATTAAAGAACACACAGTGGACATGCAATTCATTTAGAGACAGCCTCCACATGAGACCATTAACGAGCAATGCACAAATCAGCCTCCATGAACTATGCAAAAGTAATGCAAGTAATTTCTTCCAAATTCTGTGATGAAAAGCCCATATTGGTGTCCCTGGTGGTCTAGTGGTTAGGATTCGGCGCTCTCACCGCCGCGGCCCGGGTTCGATTCCCGGTCAGGGAACATGTTTTAGGCTCTCTGAGTAGCTATAAACCCAATTCACGTGGGTCAAGTGTTCAAACCATATTCATTGGTAAAGCCCGGATACCAAGTATGTCAATGTGTGTTCTATCTCACCATGATTGTAAGGGGCTCTTGTGCTCCCTCTCTGCAGCAAGCAAGTGTAAGCTTGTTCAGTCTGCAACAACCACCAGTCTTACCTTCCTGAATGAAGTCCTCCTTGTATTTGCAGAATAAACATGACAGACACTCAATCTGTGTACATGTCACTTTCAAATAAACTGACCTCTCATGACTCCTGTGTGGCATACACAGGACCAGGTAAAGGTCCGTTGCCTTAGATAAGCGACTTTGGCTACTACATTTTAGTCCCCCTGGAAAAATTTGAAGAGTAGAATAATTATTTAATTCAAATTATTACTATTTAAGGGATATTATTTAATTGTGGACCTTGAAGATTGTGGTCTTCAAAAACACTTTGTGCTCTTTGTTTTCAGTATTTACTATTCAGGAGATATCCACTTAGACTTGCATTTGTATTCCTCTGGTAGTGGTAGTCTACATTTCATGGATTACATTTACTTTTAAAGGTGAGGTCATTCATATTGTAGATGATTGTCTCACTCAGATACAGTATTTTGGGTTATGGTAAATGGGAAACAGATACAGAGCAAGAGATGTTGTTCTCCAGAACCTGTGTTGTTCACTAATTTTTTCTGTAGTGAGACTGACTGCATGTCCCTGGTGGTCTAGTGGTTAGGATTCGGCGCTCTCACCGCCGCGGCCCGGGTTCGATTCCCGGTCAGGGAACACTTTGTTTAACACCAGGTCAATATTGCACGCACTGTGGAAAAATGAGATATACAATATGGAATATTAATAATAAGAATGTGTGGAATACTGATATCAAGCTGTTAAAAATGGCCACTATGGCTCAAATTCTAACACTGGAGACTTGTCTTACCCCTCTAAAACAGCTTCTACGTCTGAGTCTGACTTCAGTCTGTGTTTGATAATAATGACAGAAGTTTGGTTTGCGACCATTTGTTTGAGAGAGATATGACGTTATGTTAACTTCCTCCTCTAGTAAATGAAATCACACCACACAACTGTTTTGGCAATGTTTAAGATAAAAAAAAACAAACAAAAAAAAACAGGTAAAAGTTGTTGTGACACAGTCAGTCCTCCCTACGGACCCTATAGCTCACTTTTCCTGGAAAAGCAGCCTCGTTCTCTGGCAGTTAGAGCCAAGTAGGTCCCGCTGTTTACCAATGATGATTACGTGACGTTTTTTCAGTACTTTAACTCAATGACTTAATTTGAGCGTTTGTGTATTTAATATTTTATTCATTTCACTATTTATTTATTTATTTATACATTCAGTTATGCATTTATTTACTCAGTTACTTTCCTCATAGTGGAAGTGGCTTCAAAAATTGTAAAATTGTTAAAAACAAAAGCACTAGATTTAGAAGAAAGTGCTTTCAAGTTTGGTCCTTTTAACACATGTACCAAAATAGCAAGAGTGAAAGAAGCAACTGGCACAGTGTTGCAGACTGCAGCTGGCCTCATCAACAAGACGTGCACTGACACGTACTCTTATCCCCCATAGACATTACACGTTACTTTAATGTACAGTCTCCACATCTCACAATGTGTTACATTAACAGACATTATTTCTTATTATTGATCATAATTTCTGTACACTGCACATATTTTTTCATATTAAATACTCTGAGCTTCATCACGTTTTTTTGGTCAGTACTTTGCACAATTGAACACAGCTCCTTCATTCACATGTTGTATATATTGTATATGGAAACTTACCCGGGAATACAGCTGATTTTGATAACTCATCATTAAGGACAATAGGCAGCAGTACTCAAAGTGTATGTTTGGCTTTTTTGGTTGACTGATGAATGGTAAGGCTCCCTGGTGGTCTAGTGGTTAGGATTCGGCGCTCTCACCGCCGCGGCCCGGGTTCGATTCCCGGTCAGGGAACATGTTTTGGTCCTTGTTGAGTAGCTATAAACCCAGTTACCAAGATCTCACACCAGAATCATTGGTAAAACCCAGATATCAAGTATGTGAATGTGTATGTCCTGTCTGACCATGATTGTAAGGGGCTCTTCTTCCAGTGTCCCATTTCTTAGAAATGCACATATCTGCTGACTGTGTGACAAACAATTGGTTTCACTCTATCTACTGGTGTCTCTGCTTTCTTTTTTGAATATCCTTAACTTTTATCCCACTGCTTCACTTTTTCTGCACTGTGATTCCTGCTTTGTCAATATATCATTACTTTTCCTTCTATAACTAATACATTATGCTTTCATGCCTGGACCAAACATATCCCACCTGACTGTTGGGTTCATGATTGGTGCCTTTAACTCAGGCAAAAAGGGCACCACATCTATGTTCATGTTTGTTTGTTTTTTTGGCCCTTTCAAGCTTTACCTTCCCACTGAAGTGGTTATGTTATGGTTATG
The DNA here is from genome assembly GCF_000972845.2 of Larimichthys crocea. NCBI lineage: Eukaryota > Metazoa > Chordata > Actinopteri > Sciaenidae > Larimichthys > Larimichthys crocea. Next base: position 4,221,618 of record NC_040016.1, on the reverse strand, counting down.
TATTTTAGTGGAAAGTGACTGATTCTACTCGGACAAAAGAATACATTTTTTCTAGAGGCTTCTTTCAAATGCTCACTGTAGCCATCATGAGTTGAGACGTTTTACAGCCTAGTAATAGTTCAAAGATTCAAGCTTTTAAAAAACAAAGCACCCATTATAGATATATAATCGGTCAACACAGTTCACTGTGAAAAGATTTTTTAAACAAAATTGCTCAGTCAGGGTTAGGTACATTCTGTCCCACCAGGCACAGGGTGGTCATTTTAATGTTGTATAATCAGTTAATGCTCAACCCAAAAGTAAAGTTTTCGACCTGTGATCCCACTCTCACCAGAACAGGCTTTTAGAACAATTTGTATCTGACACACTTGGACATTGTCATGACCTATAAGACAAAGAGTGCAGACTCAAAACCAGGACAAACAGGATCTGTCCTCTGTGTCATAACCGTTTGTACTTTTGAAGTGCATTTTTGAATTTGGAAACTTGTTCGCTTCCTGTTCTGATAAGGCTCTGTGCAAAAATGCAAAAAAAAGGATGTTACAGTGAATTTTATACTGAATAGCAGAATAAGCAACCATGTCACTACACTCACTCCAGCCAGACTTCACTGGTCTTCTCATTACTGTGATAAACTCTGGGGAAAAAAGCTCCTCAACGATGAATAGCCTTCTAGTTTTTGAGTACATATATAAGTACTGTGCTGTCACAGCCATGCACTCACTTCCTAATTCATCTCCTACACCTATAACTCTGCAGCGCTCGTCACAGGTGTTTTATGATCCCGGGTTTGAAGTGCTTGACTGTATCTTTATGACCAGCAAAGGCTGATAACTTTCCGTGGAGCAGCTCATTGGGTATTCATGGCCTTTGCTGGAAATATGCTAAAAGGGTTTTCAGCGAGACATGGGGCTGCTAGCGATAGCAAGCCAGCAACTGAATGAGAGGTCTTCTCAGCCCTGACCCTCTCCCCAGCTCCTCCTTTTGTCCTCAGATTAATGGCACAGTCAGGGACTCACACTGCTGCTCTCCTCTATTGTGTCCTATTCATCCGCCTCTGCACCCCTCTTCTCCTATCTCCCCCTCGTCATAGTTTGCTCAGGCCTGGTCTTTTTCAATTCTTTTTATTTGAAGTGGAAGAGAAGAAATTAGGTCTGTGTTGAATACATATTTCCACAGTTTGTAGTAAGGTGTAAGCTGTCGTTTATTATGTAGGTTGTAAGTTGCTGTTAGTGTCATTACTTTAATTGAAGGATAATGTAGTTATCGTTCCCAAGTTTGAAATGTCGAAATTCTCTTTCAGAACACAAGGTGGCAGTAGAAGAGTATAGAAAAAGAAGCATCTTAGTGCACACTGTATTAACTAATAAGAGCACATCAGAGAGTGGAGAAGTGGATCTGATTCCACTGATTTTAGATAATGTATCCTTTCCTCTGTGCTCCAAAAGAAGAGACGTGATAAGTAGAGGCTTTTTAGTTACTTTGAATGAGCATCATGTTTTCCCATCTTTTCTGTCCTTGGCTGATTGATTATTGGGTGCATTGCTGTTTTCAGGAGGGGCGTGTTCGTGTCACCCTGCTGGCTCGCAGCACAGAATACAGAAGGATATTAAACCAAGTGGAGGTGAGTCCAGCACCACCCTCCCTCCATCCCTCTTTCTGTCTCTTACTTTCTTGCACTTGCTTTTGTTTCCCCCCATCCTGTTCTGCCACTTGTCCTCTCCTCTGTTTTTCTCTTTCCCTTCCTTTGTCTACTCCTCTTTCTTCGCTCCATACATCTCCGCCACTACAACAGTTTCTCCTTTCCGCCATTGATTTACTGCCCACATCTCTTAAGTGCCTGTTTAAAATCTTATTTGCTATAAACAGTACAAGTAAAAAAGGCGTGTGATTTATATGGTCACTGCCGATATTTGTTTGCTCTCTCATTGATCAGAGAACACGCACCTCTGTTGTTGTTACAGCTGGTAAATGCCCTCAAGACTGTGCCTTTACTGGAGGTCAATGTGGTGGACTACAAATACAAGTGAGTTATAGAGTGCATGCCACATTAATGCACGAGCTCTTCAGTGCGCTTAGCACTGGAAAAGGATGTAACAGTGCTGTATTAGAATAAAGAAAGGGTTTAGCTATTTAAATTGTGCAACTGTGACAGTGTTCACACAATGAAGATGATTGATGTGTGACTCCCTGTCTGTCTTTTAGAGATGTTCCCTTCCTGGTGCAGTTGAGGATCACCCACAACTCTGACATCTTTGTAGGGATGCACGGGGCGGGTCTCACGCACCTCCTCTTCCTCCCTGACTGGGCTGTCATCTTTGAGCTGTGAGTGACACTTTTTTTTTTCTCTCTGCCCATGTATGTGTGTGAGTGACAGACAGAGAGGGAAGCAGGTAGAGCGATGGATTTGGCAGGCCACTGTGCCCAAAATGTCCCTCAGACATTTGGTGTATGACTGTGAAATACTGTCTAATTAACCAGGCATTCATCACACCTGGCTACCCTGGGTAGAGGAGCTGATTGGTGCGTGTGCATGAATGAGCATAGCGTGGGAGTGTTTTGTGTGCATTTTCGTGAGCGACACAGAGCGAGTACCACAGTGTGTGTACAGAGAGAGAGAGAGAGAGGGAGAGAGAGGGAGAGAGAGAGAGAGAGAGAGAGCAAGAAAAAGTGAAAGTGCGGCAGACCGAGGAGAGCAAGAGATAAAGTGTCTGCATCTGTCCCTCCCAGATATAATTGTCAGGATGAGAGCTGCTATCGAGATTTGGCTCGGCTGCGGGGCATTCGTTACGTGACTTGGCAGAAAATGGACAAAGTGCTCCCACAGGACAAGGTAGGGGGAAACTCCCGTACCAGCTATTAGCTCCCTGGCACCTCAGCGTGAGCTTTCTCAATTCATCTCACCTATCTCACATATGCACCCACTTACACTCTCATGCACACATTTGATTATGTGCAATTACAAAAAAAGACATTATTCCTATTTTATGTTATCTCTCTGTCATCGATTCTAAACACTCACATTCATATGCTTTTATGTCGCTTTTCCACACGTCCTTTTAATGTGTACACTTTTCTCTATGACTAACCTCAGGGTCACCATCCAACCCTCGGGGACCATCCGAAGTTTACCAACTACTCCTTTGATGTGGGGGAGTTCATGCGCCTCGTGCTGGAGGCAGCTGATTACGTCACACACCATCCCAAATGGCAGCGTCGGACTCTTCATGATGAACTCTAGAGTCTCTGTGAGTGTGGGACAGAAAGACTTTCACATGAAGCTGCCATTTGTTGTGATCTAAAGACGACCTCACATCAGCAGTTCTTTTAAAAAACTTTTATAAAAATTTACCTCATCCACCAATGGATATTAGTGGTCTGGTGGTGTATTCGTCACCTCCTGTCCATTTGCTTTGATGGGTCTGGATGGGTGAAAGCAGTACGGCGGACAACTCGGGGGTTAAATAGCTTCCATCAGCTCCATTAGTGTCAAATCAGTTAGAGGACGAGGCGCGTGCAGTCAGAGCATCTGGAGAGAGATAAGATGCGTCCTATGTTTCTTCGTTACCTCCGCTGCATCTACTTCATTCCACACCGACAAAGTTAGCTAATGAGCAGCTGTTGCGGCGTCCCTTCACATGCGACATCTTGTCACATTTGATCAGAGTCACCTTGATGCGAGCTTCTTCAGAGCTGCTGACAATCACACCCGTTTCTGAGCACATCCAGCATACGGCAGTCTAATATGATGTGCAGTATTTACATGCTGGATTCGTTTGCATATAATTGCAGACTTGGACTTTTTTTTTTTAAAGTAGTTCGGCATGTGAATTCATGTGGTCTTAAGTTATGTCAAACAGTAATTTAAAAAAATATGACAAGGAAGATAAGACACTCCTACTGCTAAGAGGAATCAGTATTGGTGTTTGTATGTATGCAAGTACAGCAGTACTTTTAAACACACAGTACTGTGAAACATTATACAAGCATTTGCCAGAGTTTTATGCAGTGTAATGAAAATGATGTTGCTTGCTTCTCAGCTAATATCCAATTTTTTCATCTTTATTTACAGTTTACAAGGGTTTGTAACATTTATTATTTAAACATGTTAGTCATACTGATGTATTTATTATTAATTCATTTACATTTTAGCAAAGGAATTGCATTGTCAGTATAGTCAAATGATGCAGGTGCTGCTGTTGTCCATTACCTTCCCTTTTGAATGCTATTTTTTATCTCACAGTCTGAAATGGAATGAGCATAATTTGCATGTAGTCTGACGCAATGCACGAGTATTCTGGGCGCTCAGAAGATCATTTTTGTGTTTCTTGGCCTTTCCGTAAGCTTGATGTTTTATTTATCAATGCCGTGTTGAACTCAGAAAGACCTCTTTGGTCAGGGCTTTGCTTTGCAGGCGATTTCATATTCAAAAGCTGTGTAATATGTTGAAATAAATAATTCCAAAAAAAATGCTGAAGCATGTCTTCCTGTCTGTGCTGGCCATATTAGGCACCAGAGATTTAATTCATCTTAATTTAATCAATCATCTTTTGAAGTCTGACCTTGGAGGGGAAAAACACGGAAGCCTCTGTCTTGCCAGTTCTTGCTTATATCAGACAGCTCTTGCTGTGGATTTCATTATTTCAGTGAGTTCAGGTCTAAGGAGGGAAAGGGCTCTTCGCAAAAGGGCAGTAGTTCACTTTTTACTGTCACCGCAATAAATCTGGGTGACCTCAAAAAACTACCCAAGTTAACAGTGACGCATCGAAGCCACAGGGGGGCAGTATAACACCACACATGAGGCCAAATCGTCAGCCCGCGCTGTGTGATCGTCTCTGACAGATTTGATCCAAACAGTGTGCAGAGTGAGAACAATTTATTCACAAATATATCCAATGGGTCATAAGAACACAATATTTGTTTAAGTGTATTTACTCCAATATCACAAATTTGATGTCAGCAGTCGTGCTGCTGCCCGCTCTTTGCGGATGTTGTGTCTGAACTTTCTGAGTATTGACAGACACCGGGCCTGTCTGGGATGGACACTATTTATGGCCCTGCTCGGGTTACTGCCAGTGACCTCGTAAAGAAATGCAGAATCTCTATGCAGGGGGGGATCAAAAGCAGAGGAACCAAGATGTCTGTTCTCATTAACCTTCATTGCGGCTCCAAATCGATGACCAAGTCCTGTTTTGTTTTTTTCCTCCAGCGCAAAGCCTGCCCGCTGGATGTATCCAAAATGGTACATTTGAGAGGAGGAGTAGACGTGAGAAACACATCGGATCACCCAGCCAACCTTTCGACTTAGAATTATGAAGCGTGAGGAAAACGCGGTGTGCAAAGTCTCAAGTACAAAACAACCTCCTGTGTGTGTATCTGGCGCACAGGATAACCTTATACTTGCCTCACTGGCCGCCAGGGCGCAGCGTATGCGCACTGGTGTAATTAGCGGTGCTGCAGGCACACTTTCTCTCACCTGTCGTTACTGAGCAGACTCCACGTTTACTGCCTCAGGCCGCTGGAGGTTTACCACCCACGGTTCTTCCACAGCCATGTTTGGGTGGCCTTATTTTGTCGTACTGTTAGGTAATCGCGTGTTGTCCTCCAGAAATGCTGAATTACTTATCTCTGTCGCCCTTAATACAGGCCTTACGGAGTGTGGAAACGGCAGCAGGACACATGAGCCGAGTGCAAGCAAAGACCGAGGTTTAATCACTGAGGTGGAAGCTGTGAGTAAAGTCATTAGATCGCATCTGAGCCCCTATTCACACATGAGAATCAGGAAGTCCGAGATAGCCTGTAGTTAGAGTCCTATTTTAGTTTGGCTGACATTTCCACCGACAGCCATATCGGCACATGCATTCTGAACTTTCTGCTTCCATTATTTACACAACTGTGTGTCCCAGAGCACTTATATACATATTGACTCTTTAACTATTACCTAAAGCTGATCTTACAGCCGTTTATCTTTGTGTTGGACAAAGTGATCAGCAGCATAATCTAATTTATTTCAAAAGACAAACATTCCTCACTACTGCACTCTGATAAATCAATCACAATGCGCTCATTTTACCTCGGCCACCTTTCTATGCCCCCCACCACCACCACCACCACACACACACACACACAACACAAAAACTGTGTCTTTCAGGGGGATTAATGCAGTCATATCGATTCTGGAGGAAGAAATATTCCTCAAGTAATGAACAGATATTTCCTTGTTGTGTTGTTTTCCCCCCCCCACAGGCGATGATTATTGGGGGAATAATCCCAGAGGAGATCTTATAACGCCGCTCCTCTGATACATGACACGATGAGAGGGCCTCAGCATATATATACTCTTACCTTTTTCCACAATACCACAACATATTCTGCAACCTTTAAAATGCCATCCCTGCTTAAGAGTGAAGCATGCAAAGAAAACGGATGGCTCTGTAATAACTTGAAATGTAAAGGGAAATTAAATTTCACACCTCACACCCCGTGTTTACGTCACATGGTGTGTTTCCTCTGATACTATCTGAACCGCCCTCAGAGGAAGGATAGATGAGATAATTGCTATGGGCTGTTGCATCCATTAGCCGCCTCACTTTAAGATAAAAGGCCTCCAATCCCCGCTGCGACGCGCAGGTTCAGCGCTGTAGATGCAAGCAGTCGTCGGTGCGGACAGGATATGTTATGTTTGGTCAACTTTCTAGTGCTCACTTAATGTTTTACACAGTTAAACTACTTTTGTCTGTTTGGTGTGCGGCTACCTGACAGCAAAGTAAACCCAAACGAAAAGCACAATGACAGGAGAGCTGTCCAACGTCCTGAATTTATATGCAGCGCGCCTGTCCCTGCCCATGGTGCTGAAACCAGGATTTCATTTAAAACTCTTGTTTATCTGAATCCTGCCACCGAAGGGCTGCACGTACCTCGGTCCTGGTGAACCAACATCGGTGACTAATTGTTCTCAGTTCAAAGTCAGAGAGATCGATTTGTAAATAGATTCGAGGCTAATAACATGCATCTCTTTGTCACGCGTGCACACGATGCAACATGGTCACAGGGGGTTGAGGACAGTGCCAGATAAGGTTGCTTGAATTTGCTGCAGAGGTAAATGTCGGTGATTTATGTCGTAGGCCTAATTCTTTTGACATTTTATGTTCCATCGCTTTCTCTTTTTTTTTTCTTTTTTTTTTGTTTTGCTTCCAAGTTAAAAAGGCGCGTATCTTTACAGTACTCCACATGGCACCGCGATGCTGGCAACAAGAAAACAAGGAAGACATCTGAAAGTATCGGATACTCCTCACCTTGGGTCGTTAGCAGGCATCGACCTCCTCTAAGTCTTAACGACTGCAAATACAGCGCAAGGCAATCAATCGCCATCAACACACTAGAATATTCTAGGGATGGAATAATTGATAGGCTGTCTCCTGGTGCGTAACGGAGAGGCGACGGTGATTAAATTCTGTTTAACATCTCGCGCTGGGGGTGGGGGCCTGAAGGGGCACATAACAAAGTATTGATATCCAGACACCATCTGTAACATGATCGAAGTGTTTTGTAATGTAAGTGTATTATGTGATGATGATGGGGAGGAGGGGGGCAGTCACCAGACCCCCCCTCCTCAACTCAACGCAGAGATAAGTTATGCACAAGTAATGAAGTGGTGAGTATTGACGAGTAAGATCTGACCTCCAGCCTGCGATCATTATCACTGTAAGGCCAAACTCCGAACAGTTAAACAGAAATTCTTCCAGAGACCTTGTGCTCATCTATCTGACTCCTAGCTGAGGAAGAATGTATCCATATAAAATTTACGACTGTGTACACCTGAAATACTCTCTTTGGGGTGTACACATATGTCCCTAGTGCAACTTTTACAACAAACCATAAAAAGTTGAAATGTCAACTATTTGCCAATGACGACAACTTACTCTAAATGATTTGCTCAGTGGCTCTCATGTGCCCCCCATCTCTCTTTGGACGCAACCCCACCCCAACAGTCCGGGCTACTTGTAAACTACATGACATCAGTGAGGAAGAGGGGGTGTACTTGGGAGCTGGTGAACTGGGCGGGCGCTGTTGCACGTGTTCTGAATGGGGAAGACGGGCTCACATCGCATTTCTCATGTCCAATCGATCCCTGCTCGGGAGGAGCGACGAGAGCGCAACTATCACTCCTGCATCACTATACCATCACTCTCATCAGCATCTCTCCGGCGACTATAACGCCTCTGTGTGACAGTCGTGCACAGGGGGTTGAACTTGTGTGGAGTGTTCGCCAAAAAACATCAGCCCGGTGTCTCTTTGGGGGAATTACGCACTTTTTATGACTTTCTCCTCAGTGTGGTTTTGAGATGGGACGCGGTGAGATCATGGCACGTTGGACCACATCGCTATTGCGCGAGCTCTGCTTTCTCACCCGGCTCCGGAGGGCTGTTACTCTGGCGTGGCAGTAGCCCTCATCACCCCTGCTTCAGCGTGTTTGTGCGCGGGCTCCGGGAGCTGGACAGGAGGCTCAAAAGGATTGCCCCGTTTAGTGGAAAACAAAATCAGTGGAGTTGAAGCAGAAAAGTGGTAAAGCGCTCTACTACATCACCTGGATCCTTTACAATTCCCTGTGATCATGCCATCGAGTTTATAGATTTGGGTAAGGCGGTGTTTTTGTTTTTTTAAATTCAAATTCGGTTAGTATAGATTCACATTTTACCGTTTCGTGGCGCGCAGTCAATAGGCTAATGAAACGAGGATGGGGTCAGAGGGGGACTGACTGTAGAGATGTGGAGCATTTTATCCATGGGCAGCAGGGAGAGAAGGGGTGGTGACTGGCTGACTGACTCACTAAATGACTGGCGAGCTGAAAACAACTTTGATGTTCTTGACTCAGAGCGCAGCGAACATATTTTGTTCTGCTGAGGAACGATTTCTCAAAAGGACAGCAGGATTTCCAACAAATACCTCCCTGATCTTTAAGTGACTCCCTCCTCGGCGCGCGATTGCCATGCGTAAAAATGGAACACATGATGAGCCGATTCTAACGGCCGTTAGTTCTGCTGACCGTGTGTAGCGCGTCCTGTCGGTGAGGGGCAGGGGAGATTGAGGTGAGATTGATGCAGTGTTTTCGCTGCTGTGAGGTTAAATAAGCGATCGGTCGGGAGCTCGCCGCTGCTTAGTACCTATCGAGTGATCTGCGAAGCTGATCCGCTGACCAGGCTCTTTTCACGCGTCTTTCTAATCGCTTTGCATGGATCGTAATCGGCTGGGAATAGAGAGGAGAGCGCGCGGAGCTCAGACATATGGGAGAGAAATGAGGTGCCGCCGGGTTCTCCGGGCAGATTGCGCACGGAGGCAGGGAGGTGTGTTGCAGAACCTAATGGGCACACTCTATTGGGCTCTCTCTCTCTCTCTCTCTCTCTCTCTCTCTGTGCGCACACACACAAACTGAGAGGGGAAAATTACTTGGTGCATGTTAATGGGCGCAGTAATGAGACCCAGCCCCTATCATGTTGTAATTGTTAGTCATCCTTGTCTCCAGCCCTCCCTCTCCCACCCCCTACCCTTTGCTTATATCTCCTGCTGTCCCGATGCTCAGGTCTACAATTTGTACTGTATTGAAGGAGTGTAATTATTTCCCCATTGTTTTTAGCGCATGGCAGTAGCACTCCACAGAAAGTGGTGTCATTAGTGTGACAGAGCTGACAGGAGAGGGGAGAGAGAGAGGGAGAGAGAGGGAGAGGAGGGCCTGGTAGAGAGGATCGGTCCAGGGACTTAATTCTCATTGACAGTCACATTAACACAGGAGCAGCACTCTTAATCCTGGGGAGATTACTCTCTCCAACCTGACCCCCTGTCACCCAGCTGTCCTCCACACACATACACACATACTCACACGTACACACACCTTCACACACACACACACCTGTATGAGGGTGGCACTGTGACGTCTGGCTGCGCTGCTTTTTCTGTCCGCAGTGGATGACTTCTCCTCTGTCTTTGTCACCCATTTCTATTTCCTCGCTCACCCTCCCCCCTCTGCACTTTTCACACATCCACACATCTACTCATCCACACACACAAAATTCACACACTTAGCAATTACTCGTCTCTCCGGGTTGACTCTCATCTGGACCCTTCCTCTTTCCTCTTGTCCCCCCTCTCTCCTTTGCAGCCCCCCTTTCCTCCTGTAGTAGCTCCCACCGATGGGACAGCCAGCATCCCCAGAGGGCCGTGGGGTTCTGCATTGTCTCAACAGCCTCCTATCTACTTACCCCTCAGAGGGCTGTTCAGGATGACTGGCTGGGAATGAGGGGGAATGGATTGTGTGCGTTTGTGATTGTGCATGAGGACACGGACAAGCAACGAGGCGACGGACGGCGGCAAGGGAAAGGAGAGCAAGGGAGGCGAGAGAAATGAGCTGGAGAGACAGAAAAAATATTTGTGAGAGATGAGGCGAGGGAAGGAGATAGTGTGTGCGTGTGTGTGTGTGTGTGTGTGTGTGTGTGTGTGTGTGTGTGTGTGTGTGTGTGTGTGTGTGTGCATGAAAAAGGGAAAAAGAGGCAGCCTATAAGTGAAATGACCTGTGTGTGCGTGTCTGTGTGTAAGTAATCGGAACAACTCTGCACAATGAAATCTTGTAAATCCATGTGTGCTTGTTCTTGTGTGACGGACAGAAAAGACTGTGAGATGATGATGATGATGATGGTGTGTGTGTGTGTGTGTGTGTGTGTGTGTGTGTGTGTGTGTGTGTGTGTGTGTTAAAAGCATCATGGATGATATGCTAGATGAATAAGCAGGGATCAGGCATGTAGGACTGGTGAGGTGACAGCATCACGACAGATTGGAGATCACCTACACACACACAGGCACACACACAGACGCTGGCATTAACAGACTGACTGTGATGAATGGATACTTCCCGACTGAGAGGAGGAGGAGAGGAGAAAAGGGAAGAGAGGAGAACAGAGGAGAGACATTCTTTCATGTCATGGGCAGAAAGATGGAGAGAGGCCTCTCATTTGTAAATGACAGTATCCTGGACAGCTTTTCATCCCGGGCAGTTTCTGAGTGTATCGAGTCAGAGAACATGAATTCCCTTCATGTAGAGGCAGTGGACAATAACATTGCCTTCACTCATCTTCATGAAATCAGGTTCAGAGAAGCTACACCCGGGGACTGATGTCTCTCCTCAAGCAGGAGATCCATGACTCAAATGTGGGACAAAGCGATATTAGATCAGTGAGCGTGGCGTGTATCTGAATCCCGTCTCCACCGCAAAACCACAGAAGGGCAGAGGTCACGACCCATGCTTAAAAAAATGGTTAAGTTCAGATGTTGCTGACAGGCCAGAGCGGTAACATGTGGTACGTCGTTGACAGTGTGTGGTGGCTCAGACTAGAAGTTTGGGTGCTCAGTTATCACAAAGAATGAGATAAAAGAAAATCCCTGTTCACCTGTTTCTGTAGCTAACACACCCGCATATATGCTCTCTCCTGTTGTGTATATTGCTCAGCCGTCTTTAAGCGAGTCAGGGTAGTTTCATGTTTAATGTAAGAAAAAGAAAAACTTACTGTGTAGATGTTTGATTGTAATGACTTAATCTGGTAAAGTACTCAAGCTAACTAAACAATCAATTTGATCTCAATTTGCATAATTTTCCTGGTGTTTACAGCCTTAATTGAGCACTTAAAAGGAGCAAAAGGAGAATAGATTAATGCATTAATACTAAAGTGAGACTGATAAATTGTCCAGGCTGATATATCAGCCGTGATTAGCTAATTGCAGCTATATGGGTATCAGTATTATTGTTGATAATTAACAACATGCAGTATGTACAGAAAAGCCAAATTAGGTTTGAGGTCATTTAGAAATTACTTAATATAATTTAGAAGATTATTTTTAAACTGTAAAATGTTCTGTTTAATATGTACCTTGTTCACAATTCTTAAAAATAAACAATGTCATGATATTTTATCTAAAAAAAAAAGAAGACATATTAAACCTTTTAAAGTCTTAAAAGTGGACATCTGCCTCAAAAATCTAAAAATCAAAGCAGGACCTGTTAGATCAAAAATCTAAAAGACATTTAACATAAAATTGTCATCCCTTGTCCCCCACATATAAAGTCATAGCCAACATACCAATAAAAATGAACTAAAAGCATTCCTGCAGAAATGTGGAAGAGCAGGAAAGTCTTTGGTCCAAACAGTGGAGATCTCATGTTGGAGCTCCACGGCTGTGTGTGTCTTCCATTCTCCTCTCTGTCAGTCAGTCACTCAGTGACAGCTAGGCCCCGGTCTCTTGTGTGGTGCCATCACACCCTCCAGACACTCTCTCATTCCATCTAACAGGTCCTACTTTGATGGACAGCTCACACTAACACGTAGCCTCCTCTTGTCCAACCCGGAGAAGACAGTGAAAGGCACAGCAGCCACCTCCAAACTTGACTTGAAAGTAGTTGACAGATTGTGGGTTAGTAGAATATAGTCTTCACGTGCCAAGTGCTTTTAAAGAGTCAGCCATGTCCCGTTGAGGGATTATTTTTTTAAACATCTGTTTGGAACTTTGGAGTAATTAATTTATGTTTAATTTTAGTCATTTTCAATTGGGGGCGTGTTTTGAGGACGTCGTAACCGTTTTGTGAGAACTAAAAATAACATCACTTCACAGGCCTCAAGGTGATTTCTTCACAGCTCCAACTCACTTTGACCATGACAAATCTCCTGAAGTGATAGTAATGATTGTAATTGAACAGGCACAGTTCCTTCCCACAGTGCTCTATCTATCACCTTGGATGCAATCTGCTGCTTCCACTCTTTTGTGCGTGCGTGTATATGTATTTGTGTGTGTCCCTGCGTGAGCCAGTGCGTCCCTGTTCGCTCCCCTCTGGCAGCTGGCAGATGTGCTGGTAACCGTGAGCGACAGTATGAGAGTGTGGGTGTGTTAGTGTGTTTGTGGAATTATGAAAAGCTCCCAGCGTGCTCTGCAGCGTGGGTCCACTGTGAAGCCGCAGCGAGGAAACGGTGTGGTGGTAGCGGAGCCTGCAGCGGTCATCGCAGCAGCCCTCCAACAACACTGCACCTCATGACGGGGGGAGAGAAGGTTAAACCCCATGGGATTCAGGGCATGAAAGTGTAGTGTGGAGAGGATGGGGAGGAGAGGAAGAGATAGAAAATAACAGTGATGGGAGAGGGGAAGCCAGGGCCCAATGTGGGTGTTTGCATGTGCATGTGTGAGAGGAAGGCTTCAACAGAGAGGAGTATGGGTAGTCAGGACTGAAAGGAAATTTTGTCAGAGGAGTGTGTGTGTGTGTGTGTCTGTGTGTAAATGTGTATCCCTGTGTCCGTGCACACAGTTTATGTGTGTGTGTGTGTTGGAGGTGATGGCTTTGTAATGAAAACAGCAGGCGGCTGGCGGTCGAGGGTCCCTCTCGGTGGCTGACTGATGTCAGTCACCAGCGGACGAGAGCCTCCCTTGGGGATGGCACAGATGAGGATGAATCATTATTTTCTGTTGGTTGTGGATTTAACATTTTAACACATATCCATCCACAATGGTGCTGAGAATGGATGATTTTCTATCAAGCTGTCTTTAAGTGTTCACCTCATCACACTGTGGGGATCTCTACCTATGGTCACATTATGGGGGACTCTACTCCACTTTGGGAACAAAAAGCTGATCCTCACAAGGAAAATCGATACATTTTGGGTTAAGTCTAA